>NW_025785264.1:0-24189 GCF_021130785.1 Homalodisca vitripennis | reverse complement strand
CTGTTTTCCTCGTGTGATCGTCGTTGTTTCCCCAACCAACCATCATAAGAAGTTAGTTTGTATACGTTCACCGTTCAGTCACCTGCAAAATAGATGTAGTTGAAGAACTACAAAAGGGCCCAAAAATACGACAAACTCTTTTGATACTAAAGTGCACTGAAGAGAAAGGATTTGGACAGCACTACTACACTAAAAACAAGAAAACTTGAATAGTCCTACTATGATTAGACTGGCTAATGGTAAAGTCCCAAACTTGCGACCCAAAAGATAAGAGCTTTTTAATTTGTTACTATGTATTAGCGTATTTCCACGTTATACAATATATTGAGGACCAAATTTGTACCCCTTGAGGATAACCGTTCGTTAATAATTCACTTCTGTACAAACTGGACAATACATTATGTAGTATTTATCCGGCCAGTATTCGTTTTGGTTGAGTTTTGCATTTACCGGTGGTTGACTGGCTACGCTATATGAACATGCCTAACCAAGTAAAACCTTTGATACAGCCCGCCCATTTTGTACATGGCTCAATCTTTTTGATTGTGTCGGTTTGCTGGAATTTAAACTCTGCTAGATTAACGCCTTTAAAATGATTGATGCATCATTGACCTTATGCTCGCTATTTAATAGATTTCCTTCCGCACTCCTTGAGGGACTCGTCCATGATATCTACAAGAAAACTTGATAGTTCCTTCAAAAAGTAGATTTTTAGTAGGTGTAGCTATTGATGTAACCAAATCTTGTTCATTTATCGTTTATCGTTTGCAAAATATTTTTATACCAGTAGCAGCAATTCCATAGGTACTTTATGTACACCCTGTATATTATAATATATTTATATTAATATAATATAAATAATATAATACTAGTATATTATACTATTACATATATACTATAAGCTAAGAATGAGACTTTCTTGATCACTAAAGTAAATAGATCCGTGCCAAGAAGCATATTTTATTTACAGAATCGGTTACAGATTCTTAGTTAATAGTAGTATTACAGATACTCTTATCCTTTTTTGATCCTTTATGCACTGTAAAATATTTAACACAATAAGGATTTAATCCTAAAAAAATACAAGACCACCCGTTTCATTTTTATTAAGAAATAAAATACGTGACCAATTAAGAGAATATATAAGTACCCTGAACATGTGTGTCATTTTATTTACATAAACCTTCCAAACAATAACGTGTAAAACTACAATACTTCTGAATGCCATTTCCCAATGAGGAAAGATGTAACGATTAGTGATAGCATAATAACTTGGAATCATGAACAAAATAATATAATTAATTATTTTGCCTACGACATAGATTACATGTAGTTAGATTTAAGTACAAACAACAAAAGCATTTGCAAGTCTGCTTGAAAAGAAATGCGGAAGAATATAAAACAAAATAAGATAAATAATTATAACAATAAGTAAGAACCCTTGTGGATATTTGGAGTAGACCTTGTCAAAGTAAGATAATTGCAGGAGTTGAAACCCAATACAATACAAACTACTTTTTGTCATATAATCTTTATTTAAAATAACATAACTATATATTAGTCAACATAAGTGCCAAATAGATTATGGAATATCTTTTGGAGGCATTCATGTCATATACAACTAATGAAATACACATCAAATAACTTATACCACGTAAGTTCAGTTAAATATTCAGTTTACATATGTATACAATAAGTTATACTCGGTATTAATTTTATTAATATTTTTAAACATGTTCAAGAGGAGGTTACAGATTCTAAATTTAACAACGAATAATCCCCTATTCAGACTTGGCATTTTTAATATATCTGAGATGTAAAGCCGACCCTCAAAACAACGAGAGAGATAATCCGCAAAAATGTATTTGTCTACCACACTTCGAAAGGAGCCGGGGACATAATAGCTTGGCAACGACAAAAGGCTTGAGAACCTGAAAAGCAAGATATTCTTACGGTTAAACATGATGTTGTTTTTGGCAACGTGACCATTCCTCTTGTCATCTCTGTTCCTCATACTCACCACAGCTTTTATTTTAATACAAATACATCGACAATTTAAAATAATTTTCAAACAGATACCACACTGTACATTCCTCAACATTGTTTTTAAATTCATCACATTATTTACCAACGAATGTCAGATGCATCATAAGTACGATAAACATTGTATTATGTGATTTAGAGAATACGACCTGACGAGGAATGATAGGATTTTGGTGGATTATGAAATTGTGGAACATATCAGTGAGTATGTATAACGATTATAAATATTTATCTTTTTTTTCCTACTTAATATAAGCCCTTGCTAATCTATTAAGTATGTTTAAACGAATAATTATTGAATTGTATATAATATACGTATTATACTTAAAGACTGACCCAATCTTAAACTAAAATATACTAAAATATCCTACCGAGTGATAAATTTACTAATGGAAAATTTATATAATATTCTTCTTTTTTTATACCATTGGGTGCAGAGCGTACAATATTCTAACTGCCACCTCAATAATGATTGGCAATATTATCTTCTCTTTCATAATATATACGTACACTGTGTGTAACATTTAAAACTAAAATGTAAAATTTCGGCTATTTAATTAGACCCCTTCGCCATTAGCAAAAAAGAATTATTTATACTTTGTTTAAAAATAAGAAGCAGTTAATGTTTTTTGAAAATGGAACTATTCTCCTATTCACATAGTAAATGCGTGCATGAGAAAAAAATAGATTAAACAAGAAAAATTGTCGAATAGACTGAAGAGTAACGATAAAGCTTATCGGCAATAGATAGACCGTAATGTACTTTGCCATTTGATTTCTTGACTCCAATGAATGAGGGCAAGTTTTTCTTATAGACCCATTGGTACACGGAGATCTCATGAACCAAACTTTCAAGGTTTCCTAGGAACTTTCTATAAAGAGTTATGGTTGCATATAGATAGTCAACAACACTGCTCTTAAGAAGCCAATGTCTGCATCACGTAACTAGTGCTATGTACAAAGCGAAATGTATATTATGTGCGTTACAGTCATACATATTGTACCAAGAAATATATTACAAATATTCATTATTTACTATTACTAATATTACAAAAGTCTTCAATTTATTTTAAAACTTTAAGTTACAAGTCCCTCATTGAATCAACTGTTTTAAAACATTGCAGTTATTCAGGGAATACAGTTGATCACATGCTCAAATGAACATTTGTACACAAAAAACGTGATTTAGATTAAATTGGTCTAGTGTCAGTAATACAGATAGAACACTCATTTCTTGTCATATAGTCAGGTCTCCCGTTCTTTACGATATTTTCACTGGGCTTATTTACAATCTTTCTCAATACATTTTTGCAAATGATTACATAAATAACGCCAGATTACCAGCGATCATTGGCCCTTGATCGCGCACCTTGAAATGTATCAGCTCCGAGTACAATTATGCTTTGACGCAATCCTACTCAATTACTTTACTAATGGAGTTAATCACTAACACGAAAAAGGCCTATAGCAGGCTCAAAAGGAAATTCCTGGTGTTAGGGCATTCTTTGCCGTCGTTGCTATAAATTTAACAAATTTCAAAGTAAATAAATATTGCCATTGTTATTTTATATTACGTGTAACTTGTTTATTCATTACCTTATTAACCTTCTTTTAGCTGTCGGTACAACACGTATAAACACAATAAAAACATGTATGTATATACAATCAAGTATTAAATGTATAGCGATATTGATGGCGTTTCAATCGTGTTTTGTTAAGCTATCTGTAATAAAATTTCCGTTTTTATAATATAAATATTTAGTATTCCGATACATAGCATATTGCCTTTAAATTTGATTCAGTTCAGAACGATTAGTATAGCAATTACTGTGTCCAGTAATGCACAAAACACAACTCCACCACCCCCCCCTCACTACACACCAAAATACCCAACCCCCCACCCCCCCCCCCCCCCCCCCCACACAACTAGAGTAAATGCAATCAATTTCAGCATCATTTGTTTAACTGTCATCACACCACATTAAGAGCCACCCGCAATTTATCACAAAGTTATACATAGTTTCAGCTCATTGTCCATCCACTTTTCCGACGCCAACTTATTGTTATGGATGACTTGTCCATCTCTGTATTTTTCTGTAAATAATGACGAACAAATCTGCCTTCCTACCTTTTGTTTACGGAAATGAGGTATTTATCAGTCAATTCATATATGCGAATAGGTATGAAAGACAAATCAATATGATATACAACCTTCAAAATGATCAAAGAGTTATATGTAACTGTCTAAATGTCTGTAGTTCATTTCATTCCTTTCGGTTTCCTCAGTTATCGTAATGTTATGATTATTAGTTCACTCAATCGATGAATTATTTACTAGATACGTTGTAATTTTAGCAGCTTTTTATTCAACCGATTCTAATAACAACCTAGTATATATTAACGTTCTCAGTAAACTAGATTTTATTTATTAGGTAATTAAATTAGATTAGATAATAATTTTTACATTTGACAGACTGAATTGGTTAATAGATAGTGTATAATTTTGGTCTAGTTAAGGTTTATGCCCACGTCAAATAGTTATTACATGCAAATCATACTGGAGGGAGTGTGTCGTGGGTTATACCTCAACGTTATACTGCTTGAGATTTTCAGGATTAGAATTTTGTTCTGTACTCTTAGATTTGTGAATACTCTTTTTCAAAAATAATATATAATCACCATAGTTTGATGTTATACCGGTACTTGCCTCGGTCTATTGTAAATCCAATGAGATCCCCGAATCCAGGAATCGACATCTATGTGTACCATACATTGTGTTGCAGATTACTATTGAATATTACTTAATATGATGAAATTTTATATTTTACATACTTTATTATCATTATTTGAGCCTTCCAAGTCAAAGCACCTTTTAAATTTTCACAATCTATATACGGACGCCTCCCTTGTGTGTGTGTGGAACACCTTTTTTATATATATCCCCCCCCCCCCCCCCCCCAATTGTTGTGTGGGAAGTAAAACACCAAGTAATATATATTTGTGTGTGTGTACCCCCCCCCCCCCCCCCCCCCCCCCCCCCCCCCCCCCCCCCCCCCACCCCCCGGGGTGTGGGAGGTATGGGAAAATAATTTAATCTATTCGAATTTGTCTGAGATGACTGATGATGCGTGACAGTTCTGTAATGTCGCCTGAAACTGGTTACACGATGCTGTCCAAATAGCATCAAAAAATAAAGAGGGATATTCAGGTTCTGACTATCCTTCTAATATTCCTTAGCTCATTGCGAGTATTGTTAGCGTAAGAGCCTCATAACTTCTGAATAAGTATTTAATCTAATTAAGTCATATGCTAATGTCCTTATGAACATGAAGCGAACCTTACTATGGAATAATTTAATGCAGACCTGAATCATTTGGCATGCAAAAGGTGAATTTGAGATACCTTCATTGTGGAAAAAAATGGAGTGTGATTGCACCAGGTTTCACACATTGGATGTGAGAAATAATGGATCGCGATCATATCGTTTGAAAGTGTGTCCTGTATAAGTGGGAATTATTTGGTTTGCTCACACTTCTCAATGAACTCGCTCAGTACAAACACATCTCATATGAACTTCGTTCTGAATAGCATTAAGGACGGAGAACGACACGAGAGAACTATTTTATTATCCTGAAGAAATAAAAATAGACAAACTGGATCATGGTTGAAACTTCCTTTTACACTGGACTTTTCCAGACAACTGAGCAGGCCAGATATATAGCTAAAATTAAGTTTAGATTAATAGATATAGTAACCCCTATTTTTGGCCTTGCGCTAACTAAGCACCATTAGGGTATATCATTACCTACTAATATGACCTCCTGTCTGGTTTGAATATAAAAGCTATTTTAGTGCTTAATATTAGTCCCGAACCACATACTCAATGTACTTTGAACAGCATATTTCTTATATAATGTTGCAATACATGTTATGCCATCCATACATTCCTAGAAAATTTAGTTACGAGTACACTGTATCGGTTTCCTATCGTCCAACATGAAGACGTTGTTTTTATAACAATACGTGGACGTAGAGTCGACACGTCCGAATATTGTTACATCAGGATCAAACCTTTCCATAAACTTTTTTAACAATTTACTTTCGAATAACAATGAAATATTGCTTAAAACACCGTTGTTCCTACCAATCACTTAACAAACAGATATAGCTCTAAAAATAAATAATGGGAATTTACTCTACACGTTAATAGTTAAATTAACTACTTCTACTCATCACTTCTCTTAAAATGTATTAATATCCAAAAAATATAATAATATACGGTGATCAACTATTTTTAAATAATTCAATTGTTTATTAATTATTAGGGATGTGAAATAATTGAATAAAGCAATGGAAGTTTGGGTGTTTCAATGTGGGCATAGTAAAACTCTAATATAAGTTTTCTGATCTTTTTAAAATATAATACGTAATTGAATAATTATCCTTTTGACCGAATTACCAGAATAGTTAATCAAACTAAAACACTATGTTTTATATAGTATTAAAGTATAAATAATATATATGAAATATAAATTTTTTTTGAGGTAATAATTACCAATCAAGAATTCTTTTAACGTGTTATTCTCTCATGCGCTTATATTTAATTAATAAGAATATACCAAATAGCAATAGAAATCATATCAAGGCTACTATTTAATAAGAAGAATAGTTTGGAGAAGCTATAAGCAATTTTGCTGTTCTAATTCATCACTCTAAATATACAAAGCGTATATGCGCACAAAATAAATGATATAGTAAGATAACAAACCTTAAAAACATATAAGAAATGACTATACAGTGGACGTGTCTTTCAAGAAACTGGTATTGTGCTTAAGTCTCATTCTCAGCTTTTTTGCTGAAAAGTCAAACTGAGTAATCTCGAACATGCTCGTTTTCTTTGTTTCAGATCTGTGGTGATGTTGGATTTTGTGAAGCCGGTTTTAAAAATATCGATGTTTTATATTAATCCTGTGGTCGATATAATATGTTGTTTCCTAGACAATAAAAACTATTTCTTTTTAATTTCTTTTAGACTCACGCTTTCTTAACGTTTTTAATGGGTCCAACATATTCTTCATATATGACCATTAGAAGCATTTCAATACTTTTCGAAATACCCGCACATGATCCCCTTATAGAAATTATCGCTTGTAATTTATTATTATAGTAATATTATAGTATGATGTAATTTTACAGCCCTACAGTAAATTTCAAACGGTGGGGATTTAATTAATATGTGTTGTTACTGTAAGATATCTATTTTTAATTTCAAATGCCAATAATCTGATTTATCTAATATACCTAAGCATCTATATAATTGTAATGGCCGCGGGTGCCGTAAACCTCCTTACTAAAAATGCGACGACTTAATGTTAAATGTCTAAATCCTTCTAAATAACTAAACTGAATTTGAGAGGATGTTTTTTGTGCCACTTCTCTCTAATGGACGTAGCTATATCGGCGTCGGCGAAAGGGAGAAAGTACTTTGTGCTGGCATTTCTAATATAGCAACATGAAACTGTAGGCCGATTAGTACGCCCTGAGGATACTGGTTAGGCTTAGTGGCAGAAATTTCAATAAAAGGAAACTATATTAAAGAGCTATTACGTTAAGGAATGCGACTGCTGCAATGGGTGCTGCACTGTGACAAGAATTGACACAATTAAGGTGTTAAGTGCGTGTTGTGTGTGTGTTTGTTTTATCTTGTGTTAGGTGTTTTCGGCAAAACTCTGCAGTTGGTTGTGCCAAAAATTATTCCAAACAGTATCTGATTATATCTTAATAAATTTATGCTCCATTGGCAAAAGCAAATGTGTCCTGCAGGACAGAATTATTGACGGCTCTAGACTTGCGGTAATAATGGAGAAGTCACAATGCGTAATCAGCCTCTTTTCCAAACGTTCTCTGTCAAGAAAGACAGGCAGTTTAATGGTTGATAACGTAAAGGTAACAAACTGCGAGTTGTTATATTTTCTAATCTTGGTTCACGATATTATGAGCTCAATTTTTATATGTTTATTCTCAGAAATATAATGTAAACATCCCTTCAAACAATCTAATAGTGGCTGAGATGGCTCCCAAAGAGTAATTAGATGACCCTGTTCTCATAATCGTATAATCTATGGAAACTGCGATCCTAATCCTTATACTAAAAGATTAAAATTTGCATACTGTACGTAACGTTCCGGCATACGAGTACAAGTATATATATCACATGTAGTCGATAACCAACTTAATAAAAATAGAGTTATTTTAGAAAATTAACACAGTCCCAGCAATTATCTTCATAATTATTGCATTAATGCCCGATAATACAATCTACTTATTCCATAAATATATCTCACATAAATACAATCAACTTATCTATATGAATATATACTATATATAAAATTATATATATATATTACTATATATGTATATATATATATATATATATATATATATATATATATATACAAGTA
The DNA here is from genome assembly GCF_021130785.1 of Homalodisca vitripennis. NCBI lineage: Eukaryota > Metazoa > Arthropoda > Insecta > Hemiptera > Cicadellidae > Homalodisca > Homalodisca vitripennis. Next base: position 15,685 of record NW_025785264.1, on the reverse strand, counting down.
GTATATGAATATGGCCGGTTCTAGACCACTTTTGGTGACAGACACTAGAAAATCAAGGGAAAATACTGCTTTTAAAGACAATAAACGAATCTGTAAAATCAAAAACAGTAAGGGGTTCTAGACACTCCTTTGGGACAGACAGAAAATCAAAGGCGCAACAATACTGCTTCCATTGAACCATAAACAAATCTAATAAAAATCTAACAGTGTAAAGCACGAAATGTTAAATAACCCGCAATCTTTAGCTGTCTTTATATCTTGTTCAATGTTTGCATTCTACATTTTATAAGCTGTTTTAATGAAAAAATCAAAAAATCTTAGATAATAAAATCTTCTATTCTACAAAGTTAATTGTAACTAACAGTCTTTATCTTTTAATAAGTCTTCTTTCCAGTAACAACCCAAGGTGTAATTTTTTCATTTTTGTTTAATTCTTTAATCTTTTTTTCATCCAACCAACAGTCAAAAATCTGTTCGGCAAGTGATACTTTACAATCTTTCCAACTCGGCAATTATTGTAAACCCGAATTTATCATTTCATTTTTCTCCAAAAATCTCAAGATTCTATATCTCTTTTTTTCTTCCCAATTCCACTAATTTCTTATATTCTTTGTAAATCTTAGTTTCACCCAACCATTATTCAATCTCTCTGTTAAACAGCGCTGTCCCATTTTATTATAGAAAAATCTTTTAACTAAATTTAGTTAAAAGATTTTTCTATATACAAATACGAAACAATCTGATAAACATATTGTACTCAGAAATTGCTGCTGAATTTTGTATGTCAAAAATCACTATCATTCTCAAAAATTTAATTTTACAAGCATTTTTGCTCTTTAAATAGAACGAATCTGAAAAACATTTCGACCAGAAATTGTGCTGGATTTGTGTCTAAGTTGTCACACAAAATCACCACTTCTCAAAATTTTTAGTTTACAAATTTTTGCTCTTTAAATTATGGGAGCGCGAAAAAAAGAATAGAGTGGCCACCATACATGCAAAAAAGATCAATTTTGAACATCACTATATCTCGTCATTACAATTCGAAAAATCAATTTGAAGAACAAAGACATTTATAATAAAGAACTAAATTATTTGAGGACTTGGATGCTAAAGAAAATCAAATAATTGCCGATCACCCAAAAACATGTAATACGATATAGAAAATTGCGGTGAATTACAAGAAAAGCTTTTAACGGGAAGATAAAAAAAGATCTCTAATCTTCATCATTTAATGATCGAAAAAATTCATAATCTAATCGCCTGAAAATTTGTCCTTAGAATCAAACGATAAAAACATATAAGTCTGAAATGACTCGAAGAATATGTGACAAAATTACTCTTAACGAAAAAACCCTAAAAATATCATTGATGTAGAAGTTTTTATCCTCAATACACGGTCTATTTAAGCAATACTATCTTTTAAATCCCCAAAAAAAATAATTTGAAACGACAATTTCAATGTCAATTATACAAATATCTTTCTATTTTGCGCCCCAGAAATTAAAAGTTTAATAGAAAAATTTCAAAGAAAACCGTAATTAAAAATATGAAGGGCGCTATCTCTCTTTAGAAATGCGAATACGAACGAACTTTAGTGATACGTGTGAAACACAAACTTGTTCCAATGTACTTTTTACTATAAAAGCAGACGAGAATAAATCTTCTCTTTGACGTAAACAGACTTTATTATCTAAGCAATTTAAATAAATGATAAACACATCGAGAACAGCACAAAATCACATCCAAATAAGGGCTCTGTCATTCGGACATTTAACAACGTTGATAAACAACTGATTTTGAGGCCTATACATAAACCACTGAATTTTATGAACGGCACGGATCCATCTATAATCGATTTACCAAAGGAAAATTCAAGATGATAAATACACTAAAACTTAAATAATATAATACATAATCAACTAAGCTTCGTGTATAATATCATCTAAAATAAAAGGATGATTATTAGCTTGTATTTACTACTATCCGCATGCGCTATTGAAACAAACCCTGAGACTCATTAGTTGTTACAGAGCAAAAACATATAACCGATAAAAAATTACCTGTGAGTACGATGAGATATTTTTCTTGGCGTTTTCGACTCATCCTATGTCTTTAAAAGATTATATACAATTATATTTGAAACAAATACGAGTAGAGCAGCAAAGCAAAGTACATAGTATCTTCGAAAATGTTACTGAGTAATATGTCTATACTTTTTTGATGAAAAACGTACAACATAGTAAACCGTTGCAAATTTCAGAAGTTTAATGACGCCAAGTTAGAAAGTTGATTTATTGTATGTTAACACAAAGATTGAATAAATGCGCCATTATGTTTTTGACTAACAGATTTAATAGATAGATTCATGCGAGGTTCACTAGATATCAAAAAATGCTCACAAGACGTTCTTAGATGTTCGAAGATTGTTTAAGCCATATTCTACAAAATTTATACGTGCTTATATCAAGATCAATTTAGGAAATTTGTCAAGCAACATGAAGTTTTGCAATATGGCCCAACATTAATAAAAATGCACGAGTTTTCCGGGTCAAACAACTAAATTTACCAATTAACCAAAAGAAAATTTAGCCATCCGCCCCATACGTTATTTATATGGTATTTTGGAAACGCATTATTAGAGAAGGATTCCCACATGCAAAAACAATCCGCAAAAATCGACTACAACCAAGATTCAGATTCAGGCATACTTCCATATATGGTTTTACTCTATATTTTCAGTGTACTTAAGGCGATGTGGACCAACTCGTAATGTACAAGCCGTCATATGTTTATCGAGCAAAAAATGGAAGAAGATTTGCCAAATGATTCCTGCAAAATTGTTATGAGAGAAACTTTAATAAATTATCGAAATACCATAGAACATAAAAAAGTTTATTAATTGCTAGAAATAAAATACCTATGAAGATTGGACTAGAAGAAGAAAGAAATTTTCGCTATCACGAAATTTCAAATCTTTGCCACATTGAGTGAAGAAATAGTCGTATCCTATCATTATTTGAACAACTGAAAAAAACTTTCAGGGTTTATTTAACCAGATAATTGATGTTCCTGCTTATGATTGACATTCAAAAAATGCATGAGATCACTGTCATTTGACTTTGGATAAATATTTCGAGTGCAGCTCATAGGAATTTGTATTCTGAATTTGAAATTTCCTCTAATGAATATTCCCGTATTTCTGTCCACAATATGCTCTAATTACGCAATACGCATTATGCTACATAAAAGAATTTGGCAAAAACAATACGGTAATGTTTGAATTTGATTTCAATACACCGATGATAAAAATATATAAATTTATTCATGTAAAATTCTGGATATGGCCTAATGGAAATCGAAGCTCTGGTGATAAGCCAAGAAATATTCATCAAGTATGTTCGTTGTAGACCACGTTCAGATTCATGTGCCCTCGTCTATTTAGAAAAGTGTTAGCTAAAAAAAAATTCTAACAGATGAGTAAGACTTCAAACATACAAATCATTTTATACCATTGGATGGACTGAATGAAGAATATATAGAAAGACAGACCAAAATGACGACAGACGAGATTTTTAAAATTCTATCTTGCTTGAAAAGGAATATTTCCTCTATGAATTTATCGACAGTATTGAAAAACTTGATTACACAGAAGAAATTTGAGAATTCAGAGATTTCTTCTTTTATTCATCTCTATTTGACAGATGAAGAGCATATCTGCAGCAACATGATTTTTCAACACTACTTAAGATGTTTGGAAAACAAAATTATAAAGAGATTAAAAATCTTGGAAATTCTAACTTTATCCCCCCGCTTGATTCTCGTATAACATTCCAAGATGTTCTATTGCTTGCGGCTGATATCTTTGAAAACATTTTAGGAATATTTGTTTTGAATTGCTATTAAACATTGATCCAGCACACCTAATCCTAACAGATCTCCCAGTCATTGCATGGGATGCTAGATGCATCTAAAATTACCACCGAGAAAGATAGAAATTACAATTAATTAATTACGATTATTAACAATGTATTTAATGATTGAAAAATGGTGATTCCATTGGCGCGACGGCAGTTTCTCAATGTAATTAAAACGTATTAGTGTTATATAGCAAATAAACGAAATCTAATTTAGAAAGATTTCGATATGATACAATAACCAGAAAGGCTATACTTGTTGTTACGTCGATGCAAACAACCTTTTATGGGTCATGGTCTTATGCCAAAAATTTAGCCAATATAACGATCATCAGAAGTGGATGGATCCTAATTAACATGAGTTATAGCATACAGCTAGAATGCAAGAATACAATTTCATGGATACTCTACTGGCGACGATTAGATAATTGGCCTCTGTATATTCTTTGAAAGTGTCTGATCTAGAATGTATCCAACAAATTTTACACTGCATGACCGATCACAATGGAGTTGTTCACCTCTTTGCTCTTCAGAACATTCTTAAAATAGTACAATACTGCTTTGCACAACACATAACTCGGGATAAGAGAGACTGAATACCGTTTGGTTTTCTATTCGAGAATTTGATAGTTCTATTATGGAACAAAGGTTTATGATTTTTGTAGAAACATGTGTGGAATTAGAGTTATTCGCAAGGATCGACTCAGAGAGCCTTTTATGCAAAGAATACATTGATTTTAAGCACAAACATGAGAACCAAAAGCTACAGATGCGCAGATCTTTGATAAAGAGACTTTTATAAGCTGGTCTAGTGAACGCAATACTCACAAGTTTTTTGCGAAAATATACTATGCGAAAATGTGGAGAAATCAGATCGCTCGCTCGACTCAGCTAAGCTTGGAAATGAAGAATTTTTCAATGAAAAAAAAACCTAACAGAGCTAAGCAAAACAAATTTCTCAAATGCTGTTAACATCTTTGATACGACAACTGATATAGCGAGGTCACATGTAACAAACTCAAGAAAGGTTTAGAAAATTGTTAACAAACCGGATATTACATAAGGATTTTTCAGTTCTCGGACCTCATCAAAATTGGCCTAATGCTTACGAGAGTTTTATTACAGACAAAATTAAAGAAGTCAGTGATCCAGAGTTTGAATCTGTGTTACATGGGAATACAGACAGTTATTTTCTAGAATTGAAACGAGATCTCTTTTAACGAGATTAGTTAAAGGAAAATATAGATGACTCTTGATACAAGTGATTTGTCCAAGAACAGATCATGAAATGTTTCACTACTAAAATATAAGGAAGGTAATAGGGAAATCTTCAAAGATGGAGTTTAAAGTAGGCACGAAGTTTTAGAAGAATTTTTGTGGTTTAAGGTCTTAAGATGTGACTTACGTACAAATATCTAGATAAAAACCCGCAGTTAAGGTTGTAAAGGGGATTAAAGAGAAGCGTATGCTAAATAAAACAATAAAATATCGCAAAACTTGAAGAAGCATGATTTGTTCGAAGATAAAGAAGAATTTAGGCTGAAGGATGACAGTCATCAAAAAAAGTTATAAACATTGAGTTTGTATCACTGTTAGACCAATAAACAGAGCATTGGTCTACTGAACAGTCGTATGAAAGATGATAAGAGAATTGTCCTAGAAAAATAATGATCGATACAGTACCAGTATGGATATAAAAACAGACTATTTTAGAAGAGTTAAACAAACTTGGAAACTTTGGATATGTAAGATGCGAAGATGAATTTAATTCACTGGGTCACAAGTGTAAAAAGAAAACGAGATAAAATAGTTAGATTCTAAGATTGTTCAAACTCAAACGGATTGTATTAGAATTGCAGCAAAAATGTTCAAAATGTAAGGACAAATAAGAGTAAAATTTATAAGATGAATCCAAATGAAAAACAAGTAAAAGAAAGAAATTAAAGAATAAAGAAGAAGAATAGAGATTTGAAAGCTAGAGAAAATTCTTGCACCAGTACGAAAAAAGTTTTAAAAAGAGAAAAATTTATAACTTGCTTGGAAGCTGACGATTTTCATGGGCAGCAGAGTTAGTGGTAATAATGTCTACCTATGTCTGGATGCGCAAAATGATGGATTTCAAAGTATATGTTAAATGTTATTGATACTTGTCTCAAAATAATGCCTGGCGTCAAGAGCTATCAAAAGTAAAAAACGGAAAAGGACTATTTCAAAAGCTTTCGATATGATATAGTTAAATGATTGCCATAAGGATCAATCACTAGAAACTATAACCTACTTTCAGTACAGATTAAGGGTTGTATGTAGTTTAAAAATAAAGAATTTAACGATGTTTGTTTCTGAGAAATACAACATTAAGATTTATCATACTGAAAACGAAGAGAAATCAAGTATTGGTAGAGAGAGATAACAGAACTCAAAATGAAAAGATATAGAATTGTGTCGCTTCTTGATGATAATTAAGAAAACTTTAAATGGATCGAAATTCTGTCAGAGAAGATCGTAAAGTAAAATATTAACGCATACTGTTTATGAGCACAATCAAAATGAAGCCTAAGTGTCCGTAGATAAAGATGCCAGACAGTACACGGAAGTGTCGATTAGATGTCGGTTTTTCAAAGTTATGTTCCACCAGAAATTCGACTACTGTATAAATCTTAGAATTTAATAGTCACATGTTCATGTAAGAATTGTTAGTATAAAAACAAAACATTTTCGAACAAATAATAAGAACAATTGGTCAAGAGAAATCTTTTGTTGATTTTATCAAAATTATAACACGACGATCCTGTAACTTATGAGTATAAAAGACTTTAAAATAATGCGAAGAAATAACCGGAAAGTTTTAGGAAATATGAATTGAGAAAGTCATAAGATATTTTCTATATAAATGAATGGCCCAGAAAGAAAATGTTTCATTGTGCCAAAGAATTAAGTGTTTTGTAAGATTTTTTATAAGAGATCAACGCGTAGAACAAGATGGAATGTATTTATAGTTGTGTATTATAAAGGTTTGTTATAGGAAGTATGTTCATAAAGATGCTGGTCTCATGATAGTTGAATATAGAATGAGAAGTTAACTTGGAGAAGAGTAAAGAGTATGTGTACTTATAGGTAAAGAAATACTAAAAAAAATTCAGAGTCTGTGTAATAGTGATTCACTTATAGTAGAGATAAGATAAGGACTCATTATTGTAAAAGATTGTGTAAAGGTGAGAATCTTCATAGAATTTATATATGAAGATACTCAATGTGAGTATGTGGAAGAACTACTTAAATGTTTTTAAATAAGTGAGTCAAAAACATTTCCAAACAAAATATCATAATTCAAGAGTTTTTGAACATGTGTCATGCCTATGTAATTATTTTTTCTATATATATGGAGTCTCAAAAGTAGTGTGACAAAGTGTCATTGAGAGAGAATAGAAGAGTGAGGACTGTTATTGTAAGGAATTATATGATAATATGAACTCGCAAATTAACTTAGTAGAGAAAAAGTGTTACTTTTGTAAAAGAAATGTAAAATTATTTCTGTTTTCGTGAGTATTTAATAACTGCGCAGTATAGTAAATAGAGTAGAAAGAGTTGCTTTAGCCCCTAAAGCATTGTGCTAAAAACATTTTCAGCGAATAGTTTAGTAAAAAAGAAATGCACCCTAATGTGAATATGAACAAAGACATTCTACAGCATGCGTTACCTAGTTCATATGCTAAACATTTACAGAACAAAAAATATAATATAAATCGAGAGTTGTTAGTAAAATATAGAAAACATTTTCATCGTGTAATTTAGATAGTTCTATAAATCAGTCGAGATATTTCTGCCATATTTGTGAGTATAAATGAGTTTCTCGTTGTATAAAATAGTACAATAGATTCGTAGTCAATTTGGTTATACAGTATTGATAAGACATTTGGTTCGTCATCAATGAACAAATTGCTAGATTTTTGTGATGCCAAGGGATAATTTTATTTTAGATGTTTTGTGTAATCGGTGTTCGTGTTATTTCTCGTTCCTGAGGTTATTTCATCTGATAACGTAATTCAGGGCCATTACCACATGTGATTCTTCGGTAAGTTAACACGCGGATATAGTACATGGTGTTTTTTCTTATCGAGATCCTTACGTACCATAGTCTACTCTGTCATTAATTCCTTTCGCTAATTCTTGATGTCTCTATTTTTCAATGATTTCATTTCATCTTTAATTTGTAAACTGTTTTATTCATCTTTTATACTGCTTATTTTCGTTTTGAGTTTAGTACTCACCAAATTTTCTTAATGGGAAGGTCAATACTTCTTTCTCGTAACCCAATTTTTTGTTAAACAATTTCGCTTGGAATGGCTTTTATGCAGGATTCTCAAAATTAAAGAATAAAGCTCCAGTTTTCATTAACGAAAACAGTGTTATTTTGGAAGTTTGCAGGTAAGAATATTTATAGCCCCCCTTATATTTAGATTTAAATAGGAAGTTTTTTATACATCTTCGTCAACGTTTAATCTGATCGTTTGCATAGTATTTTTCATATTCTTAGAATTTTTGCCTACGTCTTTAAGCCTTATAACCAGATCACCATTGTTTTCCTCCGTCAACAATCGTAAAGATATGTTTGTTATTGTAATTCCCTCCCTTAGTTGGATTTATTGAGTAGGGTCCATACAACTGACTCCATTTTAGATAGAAATAAAATTTAACTAGTAATTTTGTATTTTGAGATGTAAAGTCCAGGATTCAATTGATAAATTAAACAGTGTTTTTTGTTTGCTAAGAGTCGCGAATTCGACAATACCCTTGTCAGAATCTATGTTTTCGAAGCTTTTTTTAATAATTTTTCTTTAACATTGTCTTTATTCGTATTTCTTATTGTGAATATTTCGTGAGGTGTGCCACTTCGACGAAGGGCTACCTTATCTTTTAGATAAAAAGTATTGGTATTATTATCATCATTATCAACTCGTGTTTGATAATAGTTTGCAATGGGTAAAGATGACGATTTCGTTTACCCAAATCCCTTGAGTTCATCATTCTTTCGACAAATCTTAAATATATTGTTTGTTTTACTCTCATTATTTATTAAATTTCCCTCAGAGTCTTGTATAGTTAGAACGATTTTTTGAATTCTTTTAATATTTTTTCTAATTGGGAATATATAATCGTGGAAATTTCATTCGGTTTTTCACTGATTTTTGCAGTCCATAAAGCGAACATCGTTGGGATAAAAAGTGTGCTTCACAATAGATATATTTCCGAGACTTATCTTTGTGAAGCATGTTTCGATTTACTGATTTTCATATAACTATGGTTCAAACGAGAGATTTGCAGTGCGTACTTGCATGATATTAGCAATCGGTATGGAACGGTGACTAAATTTTGGCCGGTTTTATGTTCCTAATGTGTCTATATACGTCTTGATTTGGATCTTAATAGTGTTTGTCTCTGAACACAACCCTAAACAACAAAATCTACAATAATTGCTTTGTAAAAACATTATTCTTACTGGTGATTTATACTTTCGGAATTTTATTAGGAGAGATAATTTTTTTTGCATTTCAAAACTTGTTTTCGGTCCACAAGTTTAAAAGATTTATCTGAGTTGTTTGAATGTATCATTCAAGATACATATTTTTAAGGGAATTTTTAATTTGATCGAAAGTCATAATATCCTTTGTTTAAACCATAATAATTTTGTTATGTTCTTCTCACTAATTCCTATACACAATACAGGTAGGAACTTTCACTAATATTATTACAAAATTGTCAGAATAAAAACCGCTTCAAAACCGATAAAATAATTTGATTCTTACCTTCTATAGTGATATAGGATCGTTCCAAGTTTAAAAACTAATTTAGAGCTTTCTGGAGTCAACTTGAACAGCGTTTTCAATTTTCGCAAGCGTTGCTTCAAGATGAAAAATCTTTCTATTTAAATGGAGATAATTTTTTAAAGCAAAAAGAATCAGATAAAACTTCAAAACGTTTGAAGCGAAAATAAGATAAGATCAACCAAATCAGATTGTTAATTGTTGGTGTCCAAGTGGATGTGGGAACGAAGAACACAACTTTATTATTGAAGTTTTATCTACAATTAGGTTGATTCCTTATTCCAATTTGTATCGTTTTTAGTTAAAATCTTTAGAGACAAGTCGCCTATAAAAAATTACAAGAAAGATTTGAAAAATATTGATGGAAGAACTTAAGGTAAGAAAATATTATCACTATTTTTATTAATGCTACCGCGGAGGACGATCAGTTCCCGTTAAAAGCGAAATGTAGAAACCGAATTCGTTAAATCGTTTTTGATCGATTGTACTTTTTGTGGAAAATCAAGACTGTTTATCAAGGAATATTTCGTAATGCTCTCGTCACAAATAATATCTCTTGTATCTATCTTGTCCTCAGATGCTGTTTCAAAGGTGTGATAAACAAGGTTACTTAGAAAGTAGATAGATGAATATAGTACCCCCCCCCCCGCTCCGATGTGTGTCCCCCCTTTCACAACTGCCCACAGGACGATCAACTATTCCGAGAAAGAATTTTTAACACACAATTATAGTTGAGGATCTGATATGAGGTTTCTTAATCCACTTATAGTATGAATTGTTGTGGATAAAATTTGAGGAGAAAGAAGACTAATGGATTTTTAAACTATAAATCTTAACATTTTGACACAAGTACTCTAATAAATTGGCAAATATTTGAATAAATTTTTCCAATAATACAAAACGTATGACTAAAGTGGATATCTGCAAATCTAGTTAGCTTTTTCATGATTTTATACGTTCTCACGTTTACGTTTCGATTGTGTCTTCGTTTTTTACGTTCCACGTTCCCACGTTCCTCGTTTTCACAGTTCAATGTTTCACGTTCACGTATTACGTTTCACGTTGTTTTCACGTTCCACGTTCACGTTCCACGTTCGTGTTTACGTTTCCACGTTTCATGTTTCGCCGTTCGTGTTTACGTTTCACGTTTCGTGTTTTCACGTTCACGTTGTTTGTTTCACGGTTCCACGTTCACGTTTTTCGTTCCAGTGTTCACGTTTCGTGTTCACGTTTCCACGTTCCACACGTTTCAAAATTTTCCTAAATTAAATGGCCGGGAACGTTAACTTCTGAAGAAGCGAAAAAAAAAACTTTGAATCAAATAGAAAAGAAATTAATCAAAGAATTTAAAGAACAGATTCGGAATTGATGAAAAAGAACAAGAATTTATTCAAAAAATTTAATCAACCTGTAAACTTTCTGCAATAAAAAATGTTGAGGGCAAAATTGGAAAATGTTTTAAGCGGATATATCAAAATTTAATGAATTTGGTTCCAGTTGTACGACAATTTGCTGATATTTCGATACCAGAATCCTGCAGTTTGGAATTTGCCAAAATTACCATCTTTCAAACACCCATTTAGACCTCGAATCATTGAAGGACTCTACCATAGTTGAACCAATAAATCCTGGAACAACGGATATGAATAATTGGTGAAATTGGTAAAAAATTTCTTCCTTAGAGCAAAGGAGGATGATTTAAAAAAAAAATTTTTTTGGGGGTTTGTATTTGGGACAGAAAAAAGAAAAGTTTTTAATGAATTGGGAAATTTGCCCGTGAATTTTGAGCATAGATGATATCATTATTAATGAAAAAAAAACATATGAAGGAACTCAACGGTTTATGGAGTATTATTAACAGTGTCACTGATGTTCCCAAAAGACGGTTTATAATTCTGAAGAAGACTTGGAAAAAGTATACTGAAATTTTATGGAAATCTGATTCAATTTACAAAAATAATGATCCATGCAACTAAAGAAGAAACCAAAGTCAAGGGTAAAGGTAAAAAATATCTCAATTTGATCTAAAACCAATTTGGGAAAAAAAAACGAACTCGAAGGTATCAAGGTGTGGAGAAAAATACAGTGATTAATAAAGATTGAGTACAGTTAGTGTGTGTCGCGGGAAACGCCTTTGTCAAAAACTCGATGTGGAATTTTTAATTATATTTATGCTCAAGAAAAGTCTGGAAACAACAATTTTTTGAATTTGAACAACGAAAAAAAAGAAAAGAAAAAAAATAAGGAAAGCGATTATTAAATTTTATTATATTTTATATTATTATTATTTTTTTTTTTATATTTAAATATTTTTATCTCGAAACAAAACTTCCCCCGACTCATATCGGACCCCTCCCCCCCCCCCCCCAATCCCCGCATCTGCAACCCATACCCCCCAACACCCTCCCCCCCCCCCCCTCTTGGAAAAACCTTATGGAATTAACTATTTAAAAACGCGTTTTGCCCGGCAATAAGATAATCTATGAATGAGGGCAACCCCCCCCCCCCCCCCCCGCCTCCCCCCCCCCCCCCCCCCCCCCCCCCCCCCCCCCCCCCCCCTCCCCCCCCCCCCCCCTAGTCGCCCCGACATTTGAATGATTTTATCAACCCTCAATTTACCTTTTGAATTACACGTACCAACTTATCAGTATCTGGGGCCCCTGCCCCCCCTGGCACAAAACTCGAAAAAAAAAAAAAAAAGACTAAAAAGAGGAGGATGATACTTGGGTATAAATAAATTAGAATCTAAGCTTGCTTGTATGGAACACGATATTTTTAATGCATAACATAGAGGACACAAATTCCAGACAATATCGCAGATTAAAGTTTTGTCAAGATAAGGCAATGGATAGATTTTTAATCAAAAGATGACTCAGTTTAGGTGAAAGATTTGTTGCGCTTCCAACAGCTGGAGTAGCAATGGTTTTTGAATAGAAAACTAGGAATGGGAATCGAAGAGAACTAGAAATTTTAACTATATAAATGGAGGTTGAACGTAAACATTCAGCCAAAAAATCAGAAAGAAAAAATAAAAATCGGCTTTTAAGAAGAAAATACCCGTTAGGTATTCAATTTAAAATAGATCAACTAAAAATGGCGAAGATAAGATATTTTTAACAAATAGGACAATACAATAAAACTCGAAAAAAAACATAAGAAAAACAAATAATAAAGGAACCAGAAATAGAATTTTATCTATTCATCAGTTGAAAGAACTTAAAAATGGTGGACTTCTTTTGAAAGATTTATTAGATTTTGGAAGTAAAATATTCCAGTTTGATAAAAATGTTGTTCCTTATGTTCGTAAAGCTGCTCCAATCGTTAAAAAAGATGTGGATTCCTATTGTTCGAAAAACATTTTAAATTGGTTTAGATAAAGAGTTGGAAGATGTTACAGGGATTGGGATTAGATGAAAAACTTTTGATTACGTGGAAATCAAACATTGGAAAAAAAATTTGAACCTTTAACCAGTCGGGAGGCTTGGAAGGATTCTGCAAAAACATTAAACTTTTTAGAGGAATCTTCATGAGCGATACATTACCTGAAAAAGTTAAGAAATTTGAATGTGGAATTGTTGGAATTTTAGAATCGGGTTATGGGAAGTGGAACGCATTGGGTTTGTTATTATAAAAATGATAAGAATACATGTTATTTTGATTCGTATGGAAAGAATGAGGACAAACCACGTTATAGAATTGATTAAATATATTGTAAAAATCAAGCGTCTAACTACAATGATTCTCAGCTTCAAGACTATAAAGATCCCCCAATTGTGGGGTCATTTATGTGTTTTGTGTTTTGATTGAACTGAGTGATGGTAAAGATTTTAAAGAAGTTGTCAACAAATTATTGCTTAATAAATATGGTTTCACGAAATATTTTTGACGTATTTGGAACACAAATTATTTCAAAAATGTAGATAATAGTTTGAATTTTGATAGTTTTTGAGATGATGTTTGATAACAAGTTAGCAAATGTATTACAAAACCTTCCAGATTCAGATCTGTTAGCTGTCGGAGATTGAAGATTTTCAATAAAGCAGAATATGCTAAACAACTAGCAAATTTCATGAGTTCAATTGAATGTGGTGATAAAATAAAAACATTGGAAAGAGAAGTTGATGATGGTATGTACAAAAAAATTATTTCCCACATTTAATGTTTCATATCGAAAAAGCTGATGCAATTACTGAAGCGATCAAAGTTGAAAAGATTTATGTTTAGATTTAGCTAATTAATTAAAGAATTGTCGGTGTTCGCACACTTGGTGGTATTGACAAACATGATGTTGTTGTTGAAAGAAGCAAATTTTAAATCCTCTAAAATTATCAGAAAACATCGATATTGTTGGATTTACATGATCCGAATGTTCTAAAAATGCATTAGACTTTTAAAGGACAAAGGATATTTAGCGGGTGTATAGTTAACGGAATTAATCCATTTGATGTTGTTTGGTAATGATTCAATTAGAAGATCCTATTAAAATGGTTTAATGAAACTAAAACAAAATTATGAGAATCATATACAGCATGTTAAAGATTTTACAACAGAAGTCTATGAAAATTGATGAAGCCAGAAGTAAAAGATCAGTAGACGATGTTGGTGAAATTACTTCATGTCGCTCTCGAACAATAAACTAGAAGAAAACTTTAATACCTTAATAAAAATAATGTTATATGTATTAGTTGGTGAAGTAATTAACAAAATTCTGGAAAAATTTTGATACACGTTCAAATGAAAAAATAAACATTTTTGAAAATTTAGGTACACGTTTAAATGAGAATGTAACACATAATAATGAATTACTTAAAAGAATAGAAGATCGATACTCTTTATATCTCGATAAAGTAAATAAACTAGAAGAAAACTTTAATAAATTTAAAGAAGATGTCGATAAAACTTTTGAAAACATCGACAACAGATTTAATGGAGTAGGTGGTTACGATGACTAATTTTCCTTATATAAATGGCGCTCATATATTGTGTGAGATGTAAAGAGAAAACTGCCACAAACGATATAAAATACTATGCAAACATTAACGGAGTTAAAAGAATTTCGGGAAAATGTGCTGAATGTAACTCAAAAAAGAGCCAATTTATAAAAACTTGATTTTGAAATTTTTCTTAATAAATAGAGATGGCGGGACATTACAGTGCTTTCGATCTTTTATAATGCAACACGAAGAGATTTGAAAAAAGAACATTGGGATGACATTTCTCAAAAAATATGAATTATCCGAAGATATGATAGATTATACGTAAACAAATTGAATTGTATAACATTGCAAAATATCAAACTTTATCATCAGAGTTCATTCAAGAAAATATACATTATCAATTAAAAGATCATATGTCTGTTCTTTGTCTCTATCAACACTTGAGTATAAAGTTTTTGGATGAAAATAAAGATACAGTTGATTGGAACAATATTATAGATAGCGGTTACTATCCTGTGCAAATTTTATTGAAATATGTGACCGAGATCGCAAAATTTAAGGAAGAGAATCCTGAATATGACGAAGTAGATCATTAAAAATGACTCTAATCTTTTTTAATTATTTTACTAAAATTTATATCTTTTCTTATAAAAAAAGTACATTAGATCGATGAAAAAATGATATCTTTCTTATACATGATGTTTAAAATTTCTAAATTTTCTCTTATTAAATGGCGGACTACAGAAAATATGCTAGTGATATTGAAAGGGCGGAGTTTAAAAATTTCTATCCAATTAGTAAACAACATTTGAATGAACCGAATAAAAGAACTGAGTTTAATATTGATTTTGGAGATAACTTTTGCTCGTCTAACTTCCAGTTTTATATTTCTGGGAAATTTAACAAAACAAGATGGTCAAGCATATCTTGGAACTGATAATGTTAGATTAATCGATAATTTTATACCGTTTTTATTTTTTTAAGATTGAAGTAAGAAAAACACAATAAA
>NW_025785263.1:0-21427 GCF_021130785.1 Homalodisca vitripennis | reverse complement strand
TGGCGAGGCCTTACGGTTTGGGGAATGAGGCTTTGTTGTTATCCTGTATTTGATGGTACGTTGAGAAAATGTTTCGTCGTTATAATCTAGGATAACGGGAACGAAGAAATACATGTTCCTGACCACCTTAGGCAACAAACATAAAACTACTTTAATACGCTCTGTCAATACAGTTATACCTCTCTACACTACTGTTAGAATGTTGTCTCTGTCATGGCATAATTATTCGATAGTCATAAAACACACACAACCACACCAGTATAATATATTTCATTATTTTATTTATATATATCTTATGTATGTATGTATGTATTTATATACACACTATTTCATATATATTTACATATTATATATAATTATGAAAAATGATTACTAGAAATTAAATTTGAACCTAACCTTTATAATTACATCAAAAAGCTAATTTCATGCAAGTAGTCCTATAATATGTGTATGATTCCTTCTAAATCGCACCCATCTAAACTAACATGTCAAAAATCGTATATTAATAGTATACCTTATTTTTTATTTCTGTGTGCAACTCCTTTCTTAAGAATCTATAATTAAAAACGAGGATTTACAAATTCTTTTCATTAACATAGAAATATGTAAAGAATAATAACATTTTTTAAAACATATCAAAAATCCGTTTATCATCAGTTAGTGTATAACTTCTCAGAGCTTTATAATTTTGAAAGCTTGGGTGGTAAACTCCATGTGTATTGTTGTAAATAACAACCGAATCTGGATAATCAAGGCTAGGATTGGCACGCGTTAATAACAAAAGTTCACTTCCATTGAGAAAATCAATTATACCTTATTTTAAGTCAGCTATCACCTTTTAAAAAATGTTCTAAACGAACGCTTCATGTATATTTTGCATTGTTTCATTTATACAAACGTTCTATCCATCACAGACTTTTCACTCGAATACCAAAATCCATTTATTTTCCCTTAAAATCCAGAATTTATTGAGCCCCAATTTCTGTACAATATCCGAGCGTTTCGTTATTATACCCAGCAATCTATTGTGAAATGTAGTTAATAACATGTATAGAGTATTTTGAAAGCATGCGATTTTCAATACTAACTTTCTTATACTCAAAACACCAGTTCTGTGTATTTTCCAGTTTTTTGCTACTCGTATTCAAACTGCCACACAACAACTATTAGAACAACAATTGATAAACAGAAGAACATTAAAGAATGAATCTAACATAAATATTGAAAAATTTTGCTGGCTTCAAAGATAAATTAAACTTATCGTACTCAAATCACCTTTTTATAGAATAGGCATCTGATGTATCTCCCACAGTAAAATTAATTGGCTAGACGTGTTCAGCAGTAAGCCTGCTATTCGAGCTCTTGGCTGACCACTCCGTTGTATATGTCTGCCCGCAAGAATATCTCGAGCGATAACACATTGGACCTATGCATGTTAGGAAATTTTTGCAGAAGATAGGCAGAAGCCTTCTATATAGGCAAACATAGGTTTGAGGGGTGGGGGTGACACGTCACTTAATGGCATGTTTGGCTCGTTGAAGCGTGTGGAGCTCTTTACTTTTGGCAGTGTGTCTGTCACGGTGGTAATCATTGATGGCAATATTGAAAAGGCATAGAAATAAATAAATTCGTATGCAAACTGAGTACAATTATATGACATTTTTGAAATTGGTAAGCATATTATAAAAACACAGGCTCTGACCATCTATAACATATTCTTGATAACATTTTTCACCTGTAGACTTCATTCTTAAATGCACAAGAAATGTGTTTATATGATGGCGCATGCCCTATTCCATAGGATTTGGCTGATCGTCCATTATAGCCTAGTTACATACTAAGGCTCTGCAATTTCCTTGTTTGTCTGCTGGAGATTTTTTAACATTTTCATTATCACTGCAGTAAGTGTATAGAGTATTTTGGGGACAAAAAGAAATTTGTTCCTTCATGGTTACTTCTCAAAGTACACAAACATATATTATAAATCGTGCACTACTTTCATTGCATAAGATGAAAGAGCATAAAGACATATAACAGGCCTCCGCTTCAATGTGGTGTAGATGTATTATTTGGTCATACATTACAGTAGTGTGCGCTTTGTTACTATATGCTTTTTCTGTAAAACTTCTGGTATAATTAAATTGTATGATATTAAGTTGTATTTTGTATCGGGGAAATAGTATTGGGTTGAATATATTTTAACTTAGGATCAAATGTTATTTTCAAGATTTTCTTTCGGATGTTGTGACGGATTGTAATTCAAAAAGAAGAATTTTTCAGAAGTGAATTTTCTCAATTCTTGTTAAAGCTTATCTCAATGTATGTTAGGGTAACCGAAAGCATAAATAATGCAGCAAGTTTCATATTAATACATAATCGGAAGAATTTGTGTGTTAAAGAACAAACAGCCTTTGGTTTTGATTATCAATGTGTTAAAAATTAAGAAAACGTGGTATGTTACCCGTTACTTAATATTTTTCGCAGAAACAAACTCTAGGCAGCATCAGAATGAAATATTTGGAAGCAATATATAAACTTTACAAAATTTTGTGTAGGGACAAAAAAAATTTGGGGATATTATAATAAAGTCGTTCAAAAATTTAAACCAAGTCAGAGATACAAGGAACTATTGGCGTAGGGCGATCAATCATTTTAAAAAAAGACCATTACTAATAAGGGGATATAGGGAAATATTACACCTGAAGAAATGGAAATAAAGCACTTCTTCGAAAATTTATTGAAACCCCTCCACTACTAGTCCAGTGGTGTCAGCTATGCGGAGCCGGCCGAGTAGCAGATTATTATTTGGGACGCGGAATTCCTCTGAAATTGAAGTTAAACAAACTGTATTATTTAAAGCGAAGTCTGGTAAGAGCCCCAGGCTTTGACAGAGTTTTCCCTACATGGAGATTTTTTCAAAAATGCGTCCAAATTCCTTACTAACCCAAACTTTTACTAACAATTTTATAACAAAATTTATAAAGATTGGGCAAGTTATACCAGGAAAGTTTCAAAAAATCCCATAGGTTTACCCCGGTTTACATAAAAACAGAAAGAGCCCAAAAATGTGAGCAACAAAATTACCGTGGTTCCTTCGTCGTTTATTGATTGTATGTATGCTAAATTGTGTTAACTGTTATGTTGAATAACAGGTTATATAAGTGGATTGAGGAAAAAAAGATTATTACCGGAATTTCAAGCTGGTTTTTAAGAAAGGGTTATTCCACAATTGACAACATATTTTAATTTAACATGTATGTGATAAAGGTTTAAGTTTATCGATGGGATTCAGGAAAAATTGTATTTGTTTTTTGTGGACTTTCACCTCTGCGTTCGATTTTATCGACAGAAAATCGTTTAATATAGTCAAAGTTATCCGTTTTCGTTTTTTTGGGTGAGTATCGATCGCGGATTGTTACAATCTATAAAAACAACACTGAAACCAATGGCACGGTCTGCTAGTGTGTGGTGCAGGGAGGGGCTCTCTCTGACTCGTAGTTTTGCCACACCCAGATGGGCCTCAGACAGGGCTGCATTTTGAGTCCGTCTTATTATTTTCGTCTTTTTATTAACGATTTACCGGTATGTTTTTAGGGAGGAGGGATGCAGTTAGTTTAGTTTAGGAGGCAAAGCGAGGTTAATGTATTGATGTTCCGCAGGACTGCATATTATGTACTGATGAAGCGCCTACAGCCGCGGGCCTCCAGCACAATGGGAAAAAATCAGCAGATTGGAAAACTTTATTTGCAAAAAATTGGGAGATTTAACAGGTAAATTTGAATAAATTCAAAAGTTGTTGTTTTTTAGGAAAAGGGGGTGGTTAAACTGGGAGCCAATGAACAAATGGTTAATACAAAGGTAAAAGGGTGAAGGTGGGGTGAA
Organism: Homalodisca vitripennis; assembly: GCF_021130785.1. Lineage (NCBI taxonomy): Eukaryota > Metazoa > Arthropoda > Insecta > Hemiptera > Cicadellidae > Homalodisca > Homalodisca vitripennis. The sequence continues at coordinate 17,545 of NW_025785263.1, read as the reverse complement.
TTCAGTATTAAATATTTGGGAATCTCAGTCCTTAATCAACAAAACTTTATCCTGGAAGAAATTATCATTTTCGAAGAAAAAATCAAAATCGGCAAACAAAATTTGCAATCAGTTCAATTTGGGGGGGATTAATGTCCAAAAAATAACAAAAGTTCCATTTGAAGGTGGTAAGTACGCGTGTTACAATACAATAGTACGTTCTATTTTGTGTTATGGCGCTCAGGTGTGGGGATGCTTTGAAGGTTTGAAGGTTGAGTCGGTACAAAAATATTTCATTAAAAAATTATTCTCTCTCCCTACTAATACGCCAAATTATGTTTTATATTTAGAAACAAAATTTGAAAAGTTGCTCTTTTATACATTAAACTATAATCTTGATTATATTTCTAAACTTTTTCATTACCTCAAGATCGGCTACCTGTAATTCTCGCGAAGGAAATAATCAATAAACGCACCTATTGGTACGGGAATGGATAAAGTTGGGCCGCAAGTGTGGTATCACTGTAGACCTAAGGATAGAGGAGAGGGAGAGAGTGGCGGATCAGCTGAGGAGCGTGGTGGAGGGGTTGAGAGCCGCGTGGCGCGCTGACTGTGTAGGCAGAGCGAGGACCTCTCTGTACCACTCACAGTACCTGACCCTCAATATCGACCTTGGCGACAGGTTCGTTCCTCACTGATAACACAGATATCAGTATTATATCTTGGGCAATAAAGGCCAGAGCCGAACTTGTTGACCTCAATTACAAGCCATGGTTGCAGGAAGGAAACTTTTCTTGTTCATTGTGCAACATGCATGAAAATGAAAACGTGTTTCACTAACGTTGCGGTCTGCCCGATTTTATCGCATATTAGAAAATATTTTCTCGGAAAATGTACATTATCAAAACATGAATATGACTGCTATTTAAACGGAATGGATTGGCAAAGTTTAGGGAAATACATGAAATTAGCTTGGAAGTATAGGTTTGAGCTCGTCAATGAATTTAATTTTTAGTTTCTATGAAATTTATTTCCATTTTATTTATTTGTTTTTTTCTTCTTTATACATAACATTATATAACTACGTTGAAAATATACCTGTCGAACAAAGTATCTAAATTTGCAAACATTCAAATTATTTTTGTTAATTATTTTATTTTTTGCCACTATTACCATATTTGCGATTTATAAATATGCATGTAAATATAGAAGATCGAAAGTTAATTTTACACAAAGTTTTATTTGTTGTACCTTCATATATATATATATATATATATACATATATATATATATATATATGTGTGTGTGTGTGTGTGTGTGTGTGTGTGTGTGTGTGTGTGTGTGTGTGTGTGTGTGTGTGTGTGTGTGTGTGTGTGTGTGTGTGTGTGTGTGTGTGTGTGTGTGTGTGTGTGTGTGTGTGTGTGTGTGTGTGTGTGTGTGTGTGTGTGTGTGTGTGTCTATTGATTTTGCATTTTACGCAACAGGAGATAAAAATATAACAACTGAACTAATTATAGCAACAAATTACATTGCTGTTAATGTTATTACTTTTTAAGTTTAGATAATACAAATTTTAAAGCTGATTTTTTTTTGAGCTTTTGTTAGATATGTTTGCTTCTAAAGCAGAATAAATGTGGAAAGTGTATATGTATATATTTTAAATGTAGCGACCAACCAAACAGGCGGTTTAATACCATTGTTTTATTAGTGCAAATACTATCAGAGGATTATCATGTTACCTTATTTGTAATCGTTTAAATAAAGCACTTTTTATTCTTCTCTTCTTCTTCTTCTTCTTGTCGGATTAATTCAAAAAGAAGAATTTTTCAGAAGCGAATTTTCTCATTCTGCAAGCAAAATCTGTTACTTTGGAATAATTTATTACATTCACTTAATTACTGCTTATCATACCTTCTGGAGAGCAACTTCCTTATACAAGTGGCATAATACGTATTCGTAAGGCAAGGAATTATAAATTGAGTTTTGGAAGATCCTGAAACAGATAGTTTCCTAAATTTGGGAATAGAAGAGCTCAATAGGCCCAGAAGCGATATTGCTAATCTGAGCTTTGTTCCCATGGCAGTTCTGGGTAGATTAGTTGTGTGATGGTTTAATCCTACTGAAGTGTACATTTTAAGCAGAGCTTGTGCCTCACATTTAATAACTCCTCACATAGCAATTAAGATTTTTCTTTTCAGAAATTAATCTAATCTCATCAACTGCGTTACATTTTATGAAGCCTTTACTATATCCACGAATAATAAAACTAATTTATCCCATTAATGATCCAATTTCAAAAATTATATACTGCCTTTAAATGAATTAGTTAATTTATCATGAATTACTACAAATTGAATGTAGACATTTACGGAAACAGAACAAATCATTATAATGTAGTGAAGACAATTAATTAGTTAATTAAATCATTCTTTACTACAAAAGTAAGCTACTGTACATAAATGCTTCACTTGTAAATCAAACCACTGCTTGTCATCTGATACTTTAGTCAATCTATTCTTCTCTTAACTAAGTGTACCTTCTGTCTGTAGGGAGACGCTTCCCCTCCTCCTCCTGCTCGTTCTCTTTCTCTCTCTGTAATTGACTTTTACTGTTCTCTTGAAGAAATTCTAACTCCACCGTACGATTCGACACTTCCGAGTGTATGTCACAGCTCAATTAATCACCTGAGATATTTCAATTTTCTTAAGGTTTAGGTCCGGTAATTAAAACTTTAACTTTAAACCTTTTTGAATTAATTGGAAATATTTATTTTCTTATGGTATGTTATGTGGAGATCAATTGTAATTTGAAATTCATGTTTTACCAATATTTATTACTCCATTATGCAACTACACATGTTACATTCTACATCATCACTTATTAATTACATTACCACCGTTATTGTTGTAAAGAACAGTTGTTGTAAAGAAGTTGTTATGTAACACTTCGATCGACTGATCACTAGTACTGGTCCGAGAAGGCGATAGCTTTTACGTCGGGTAAGAGTAATGTGACAAAATTTAGCTAAAACTTTGCTTATATCTTTATACTGAATGAAGTAATCTTATAAGACAGCAAGCGTACTAGAGCACATTTCGCAGTTAAGGTGATAAACACACTAGCTAAATATTAATATGAACTCCGTTTACTATTGTCTTTGTGAATATAAAATTCAACCATTGTTTAATGGAGAAATAAAAAGGCCATTAGTAATTAACTTGTAGTACAACCCAAATTCTGATATATCAAAAATATTGTACGTATTATACTGTTGCATAACAGAAATTCACATTTTAAGATTTGCAAATCTAATCTTTTAAAAAATAGTTTTACATATCCTGTAAATTCTAAGAATTTGGTGAAATATTTTTTCAAAATAACTAATTGTTTCAAATTTACTACCAATCTGTGAATTTTGAATAGAATTGTGATAAAATATCAATTTTTTCTACTTGTGTAAATATAAAATAATATTAACTAGTGAATTCCTAACCTACAATAGATTTATTCCCGTGATATAATAAAATTACGTTATTTGAAAACTAATCTTTTTTGTAATTTTTTTGAACGCTATATATTATAACATTTAGTAATTAAAAATAAAATACATTTCATTTGTTTTTCCACCGCTTGAATAAAAACAATCACTTACATAGTAAAATTCAAGAAGCAATAGACATATATCCCTTTATCTTTTTTACCTTATTACTTACTTTATTACTAACATATCCAGCGCATTATTTAAATTTTATATTGGCGGCTAGATTCAACTGGGCCTACGCACAGACAAATTGCCCATGTAGGCTTTCCAGTATTGTTATTTTTATTGTGCTATTCGTTTACACTTTTCTTACATTTCTAATATACTGTATATATATATATATATATATATATATAAGCTGCTGTATATAGCTATTTCATTTAAGAAAACATTGTATATATGTACATATAAACTGCTGGAATAAACGTTATTCATTAATTCATATTATCATATCATATTATAAAAATATGTAACATTAGCTCATTAACTACTTCAAATTAATGTATGAACGTTTCACTGGAAAGCCAGTTCAGGGCATCCCTAGAGGGGATGACATTAGAAGAAACTCTAATTCGGTATCTTATCACACTGACTCAGGATGTATAATCCATACTTATCCTACAAAAGGAATTCATCCGGAAACATGTTTACTCGCTTCAGGTTACCAACCTGAGATAGATATCTGATTTCCAATTTCTAAACGTTGTATTTCAGATTTTTTTGACGTGACAAACGTCTTAAATTAGGTTGCGGCTCGGAGGTCACTCATGAAAAAGATGTAACGCCCGGTAACGTTACGATGCCCGTCCAGTGGGTCCGCCGCACGGGATCCGCACGGGATAAAGCAAGATAACTGTGGGTCCGCCGCACGGGATAAAGCAGATAACTATGTTTATTCGTGAAAATGTGGGAGTGCTTAGATTCGTCATTTACAACAACTACAACAATAAAGGTAAATAATTGTACAACTGATATTTCATTATCGTAAACTATGATTGATTGATTAATTGTTAGATTGACACAAAAGTTGAGAAACTGAGTTAGGTTATGTCATACTATTGACAAATGTTGATAGTGTTAAGTAAATTATTAGTTTAAAATCACTCTGCAATCAATCGTAATTTAGTCGATTGAGAAGAAACAGCGCGTATTGCTAGTCAAACATTTAAAATAACAAATTATAACCTCTAACCTGTCATAACAGTGCGACCAAACAAACGAACTAAACCGACCAATCACCACGCGTGGAGTTAGAATTTAACTGTGTTTAGCAAGAATTTCAAATTCCAATTTTAGTAAATGTTTTATTCAACTTTACCATTTACAATAACAAATTTTAATTAATTTCAAATTATGTACAATGTTTTAGTAAACAAAATATATTTCTATATTTAAAATTTGTGCAATTCTTATTTTCATTCAATTCCTTGTTCCTATTGTGCAATTTAATAATATTCATATCAATAAATATTCTACCGAGAAAAAGACGTTGTCACGTAAAATCTTCGCCCGTAAAACCGACTTTACAGGCAACCATAATTTTTTTTTGCATAAAGTAACGAAGCCAAATGTCCTAAAGAATCTAGCTTACAAAAAAATATAGAAGTGGATCGAATTGACTTTCTCTACTTCAACAGTACTGTGATAAAACTTTTAATATAAAATGGAAGGTTTTAATAAGAGTCGCTATATTTTAAATGCACTACTGTTCTGTCCACACTTTCGTTAACATTTTATAAAACCATATTCAAAGCCTTTTTAGCTATCTAATAATTTACAACAAAACTATTTCTATCTATTTCAATATCAGGAGTGCCAAAAAATAGGTTTTGCATCTGTTTAGTGAATCTTAACTTCAAATTTGGCAACGAGAGTAATAATCTAGTATTCGCCCTCTTTCTAAAGTTAATTGAAATGCACAAAATCTTTATTTAAAGACACATTCTCTCAGTTACAATTTGGTAAACTCTCACATCTACTTGTATATGTAATTACACAACCTGATGATAGATGTTACTTTAGAATTTCAACATCTAGACTGTTCGATAACACGCCTAGCATGTGTGATATACAAGTATGGTCGGGCTGTTTTCGACGCCTTTTATGCATGTAAAGATGAAAGCTAGAGCTAATATCGTTTATAATCGTAATAAACACGACATTGGATACTTTTCCTCTTCTACAGTTAGTAGAGCAAACTGTAAAATTTTTAGAGTTAAATAGTGATCGAATTGAATATTGTACATTGAACAAATGGAAAAGATAAAATAAACGTCTTGTATACCGTCATAATAATTACAATGTGTACTGTAACTGATTACTACGTAAACAGATTTCTTTAGTCTACTCTTTTGTAAAATTTCTCAACACTGGGTGAACACAGCAGCCTAAATGATTTACCTGTTAGTTTCAGAATACTCACGGGCAAAGCGCGGTGCAAAAGAACGCCTATCTAAAACATCAACATGAATGTTTCTAATTTGAAACTTTTTGAACACTCTTGAAAGTAGTACACTCTTACTTTTCATACATATGATAACCAATTATTATAAATGTAGGTAAATAAGTTTTATGGATGCACTTATACATAAGTGTTTTATGGGAACCTTGTTACGTGAAATTTAAGGTAAAAATTAAATATTTAACTAACCAATCAATATTCAAGAAAACAATTGTAACTTGGTGATCATGTTAACTCATTAAAAAAGCAATATTGAATTTTACCAAATCGCATTTTAGAATATTGTTATTTCAGTGGTTCCATGTAGAAATAACATGTTTACCAATAACGAGCGTACCTTTATAAGAAATATCCAAGTTTTGAGAATAAAATGTTACACTAATAGTTTTGATTAATTTATTCTACCTGCTTTGTATTATTAATTTGTTTTGTGGATTTTCTTCCAGTATATGGTAATAAGTGCATGGACATAAATTTTAATTTAGTATATTTAAATATGAAATTTTATATTTATTATAAGGATGTTTTGCATTACGAGTACTAGTACTATTATATAAACACAATGTTCTGTTTCTCTAGTTTCTACTGAACAATAGTTTTCCACCATTTTCGTGATACTTTTATACAACTTAACATATTAGAAATTACTGAAATGGTTATTACTGGTTAAAACAAAACACAGATGGTTGATTCATGGTTTGAATAAAGAAAAGCGGTGGAATTGAGGATGAATATCTGTAACAAATCTATTCGATTGTAAACAAGCGGTTTATAACAAAAATAATAACAGTAGTTCTTACCTATAAAAAACTAAACCAACATTTTTGTAAGATTAGGTTTCACTATGTACTTTACTAAAATATACGAAAAGAGAGTTCTAGAAGAAAAACATTGCAGTTATAAAATACAAGGACTATTAAGGTGTATACTCGTATATACGATTATTTTTATATCATTTTCTAACAGTATGAAACAAAACATGTGTTTATATGATTTTTAAAATCAATCAAGACGAACTGTTATATAGGATAGTTGAAGTTAAATATTACAACCAAACGTTTCAACACAAAGTTATAGATGTGTTACATCACAACACAAAGTCAGATATGCTCGACAGCGTGATATGTATACGCTAGGATGCGAGAGTCTTGATGTGCAGTTAAAGAATGGGCTATAAATTTAGTTTTTTATGTAAATAATGAAAACTAAACTTTACGTTTACAGCAACAACACCCATATTAAGATAGTTATAATACAATTAGAATATCTATAAATGTTTATCAATATAGCATAGTTGCATTTAGTCATGACTCATATGATCCATAGTTGAATAGATAATATCAAATTTTACATGAGAAATGTAGTAATATGAAAAAAAAAACTGTGAAAGAAAATTTCCTGGCAAAATAACCGATGCGAGAATTTCACCCGATACCCGATACTACTTAAACCCATTTATGATAAATGACAGAGCGTTTACTTTTCAACAAAAGGAAAGTCTAGTCTTTTGCTTCTCTATCGGAGCTGTCTTCACTTCACTTAGAGAGCTCTCAAGAGCCCCGGCAGACTTAAACCCTGTACTAATTATCTCGCAGTCCTTCGCCTCTCCTGGGACGATGAAGGTATTTACTTAAAGCGATTATAATTAATTACTTTTTGACCGTTTAGGGCTGTAGGAAAATATCTTTTATTACATATTCTTTAAATAAAATAAAATCAACTTACACTAAACTCTTCAGCTGTGCAAATTAGAAAAAAATATTGTTTCTTTTAATATATGCTCAAGTTATAATAACTGAATATCTAATAAGACCTGTAATTGTTACATAAATGTACGTAGTAGATTCCTCGTAAAGATATTACGATATTTGAACACATAAAATAGTTATTCTTTACTAAATTTGACATAGGTATAATATGCTTGTTTTAGTAATAGGATTTCTTAACCCCCTCAAGCAGAACTCAATATGCCTCACACAACAGAACAGGTTGCACACGTTTCTATTTATATTTAACTATTGATATTCAAAAATTATTATTATTATAACGAATTTAAATGACCAGTCGGTTCGATAAGGAAAATGCCACTTCCTAGGGTACATTAAGAACTTTTTAAGAAACTCTTCATACTTCATAAGAAACAATACAATCAAAACTTCCATTTCAGAACGTGAAAGAAAATTGTTTTCATTTTGTATTGATATATAATCCAAGTGCAGAGCGAGATTAATGAGTATCTAGTCTATGGCAAATTAGTACTCGTAAACTAATACATGTATAACCTACTTAACCTACACAGTTGTTTTGCAAGCAACTTCATCCATATTCTTTAAAATTTCGTTGTCACGAGACAAAACTAAATTTTGATTAGTATAAGTAACTTGAAATGTATACAGATCGGAAAAACTAACAAACAAATTTTTATATCCATTTCTGGACAATGTCTAACAGCTGCAATTTTTACAACAAGTTTACTAGAAAGTTCCATTATAAAAGCAAGTGAATTTTATAACATTAAAAATCAGTTTTTAACTTGGTTCGCTCTTTATTAACATTCCAGTGATATAAATGGAGAGTATATCTGTATGTGTCTGCCAGAAATTGGTAGAATCTGGATGAAGATATATTTCTCGTTTGACTTTCATCTGAAAATATCATAGGTACATATTTAGCTCCAAAGCTAGCATGCTGCATGATATGGTCAGTTCTAGAAATAAGGAAAACAACAATTTAAAGTTCTCACTTGTGATTGCTTATAAATATACAATATATTCATACGAAAAATTCCTAATTTCAATAGTATGTGCGCATTTGTGTAGTTGAGCGCAGAGATTATTGTACAAAAATCTATATAATATGCACGAGATAAATGCATTTTATTTATAACGATCATATCTGCTCCAGAAAAACTTTCAGACAGAGTAAGTTACTCCCTGTTTTTACAACTGAGAGAAAATATTTAAAATGTATTATAAAACGCTATCGCCATAAACGAAGTAGTAACCAAGAAAGAAGGTATAAATGAGTAATCCATCACACACGTTCTTCTGTGGAGAATAGTATAGACTTTACCAGAGAGCTAACTCACCAAACTAAAAATGTGACGTTGAACAATGAGCACACCAGTGAGGAGTTCACTTCATTGTTATGAAAACTTCATCCATCACATAAGTTATGCCTAAAGAAAAAAGTAGTCTTTAACGAAGAGCTATCTTACCAGGCCATACTGACGTTAAGCAATGGGCACTCAGATGACGAGTTCATTTTTATGAATAAATGATCTCACAAAATGAACGGAAATATTAAAATGTAATCAAAAGTAGCGCATCGTGGCATATTTTCTAATGTAAACGAAGCCTGCATAAACTTGGTAATGTTCATGATTTCACTGATTACAATACTTTCTTTTATACTACTTATATGGAATAAAGTTTTCATTAAATAACTTAATAAATTCGTTTATTCCAATTGAATATTTGTTATTAAAAGCTTGTGCTAATAAATTGTGGTGAAGAGAATGAGCGATTGGTACTCATAATATTTGTATATATTAATTTTAATTTTAATTCACCAGAATATATGATTTAATCACGTTACTTGTAAATTTTGGCAAACTCCAAATTGATATTGTTACGCTAGGCAAAGAAAATATCTCCATCAAAGATAAATGCTCCTTTACAACCTCTTGACACATTTAAATTCTTATGAAAAACATCATTAATTATTTGTTGATGGTAAATAAAATCTTAGAAGTTTTTAATCCTTATAACGTTTAAGCCTTCATCCTTTAAATAAGTATAATACCACAATAAAATATGAGTATCTAAACAGTCTAAATTTGTATAAAAACGTCTTATAAAACAGTGAAGTTAGATATTTACAATTGCATGCCCTTTATTATCTTGGCAAATAACAATTTTTTAATATTTTCTCGTACTTAATTGGTTATATAGTAAAAAAGAGTTTCCATCTTGTCACTTTTACATCAGTCACTGATATACAAAAAGTAAAACAAGAACATAGCAAGGACAAAGTAATCCACTATTCAACATATAGGAACCTCAACACAAACCAAGGGCCCTTATTTCCATAACTTATATCACTATTCATCATAGTATTCACAATATCGTCACCATATAATAAAACTTGAAACGTTTAAAAATAAAACCTAATAACCTATTTAACGTTATTTACTAATAGTGTGCTAGTGAGATGCCAACAGTCAGCTCTCTTGACCTAATCTGAAGGAAGTATAAAAACCAGCTCGGTAGGGACATACAACATCGCTTCTCGTTGCTGTTAAACAGTTCAAGAATCTTTCACCATAAAAAATGTATAAGCCCGAGAAAAAGCTCGTAAGATTTGCCCCATTTGAGTCTTAAATTATTTTAAATGTATCAACAATTATTAAATTTGCTTGTTTCTGAGAACATCTAAACAGTTAAAACTTTATTCCAGTGCCATAAACATATCACACAACCCCTTCAACATAATCTGTCTAACAGTAAAAAAATTGAGATATCTGTAAAAATGATATGAAGTTTTAGGAACTCTAGGGCATATATCTTATGACAACCTGATGTGTATTACAAGTCTTAGTATGCTAATATGTGTAAAATTAATGGTACAGACTACATTGAATAAATATGTGGAAAATATTTTCTCAAATATCCTTCAACTCTAAGCCAATGTATACAGATTTACAGCAATTGCAGTATTCCTGAGAATGCCCTCATTATTATTAAATGCTCTAGCTTCTGTAACTGATGCTTGAGGACAAGGTAAACAACAGATAAGTATTCTTTCAATGTCCTCAACGGACTTCAGGAACTCATAATGACAGCTCGCCATACAGTGTAAATTGTTGATGACGTGGTAAATTTTAGATTGTCTAAAATAGAATCGTTCTGTAATAGCGTTGGAACAAAATGGTGGCATTTTGAAAAATTTTAATTTGGAAACAATAAAAAGCAGTATTTTTGGTTTTGTAAAATTATTTATTGTCATATTCTATATTAATTTAATAAGAAAACTAGAATATAGCCTATTAAGAAAATACAATATTGCAGTCCACAATAATTTAAACTGTAATCCATCCACAGTGACACACTGATAACAGCGTTTAAAAAATGAATCGTAAGCTCTTACAAAGAAATTCTGCGGTATCCGGAGAAGTTCCTCTTTAATTGATTGTTTTAATTCTTCATAATTATTGAATCTACAAGTATGAACTTGTTCCTTTAAGTAACTCCATAGAAGAAAATACACACAGTTAAATCTAGGGATCGAGTTGGCCAATGTAAAAAATCACCTTCTCCGACAAATCCAATGGCCGTGAAGGTTGTCATTTAGTAATCGCTTGACAGGATTTGAGAAATTTGGAGGATCTGTTTATCCGTTTCTGGAACCGTAAATTGAGGCAAGACTTGCAAATTTAAAACCTGTTCATACCTGCTGCTCATATATGAAATATATAATATATATATATATATATATATATATATATATATACTATATATATAAAAATTTCTCTTAAATTATTATTTAAGTTTAAAAGCGGTTAATACAAAAATATGAAATCAAAATAAAAGTTTTAGGTAGTATTCTCGTTAAGGTCGAAGGTAAGGTTAGTCCCTAAATTGTTTAATAATAAAACTTTTAATTTCCATAAGTCTAACATTCACAAACGTTAGACGAAGTTTTTCCCAACAAGTAAATGTAAAATATTTCGTTCAACTTCCGTGTTTACTTGCCATGTTGTGGATTGATATCTCGTGTGTGCGATGTGCTCTTGTTCATGTTCCTGTTGAGACATTTTTATATTATTTGGAGATCGAGTTTACGTTTTTACATGGACAATTTAAGCAAATAAACGTTAAGAGAGCTTTCGTGTTTGTACGATAAATAAAATTAAACGTTTGCATCTGGGAATGTAAAATAAAATGATAGTGTCCCTGCCAAACCGTTCATTTTTATTATAATCTGAAAAATGACTTAATATAGGATGAGTTAGTGTTAATCAACAACAGCCATCAAACACTAATTTTACCACATGGTATTACTAATATATTAGATTATATTTTACAAACTATTTATAATAAAATATTTCTGCTTACGCTCACCGCAAAAGAGTGGTTAAATTTCACTTTCTTGAAAAAGTGGTACATAGTATTAGAGTGAATTATATATCTTAAAATATAGGATTATCTCAGTAGGAACAACAAAAGTTGAAAACAAAAAGTCCATTTATATTTCTATTGCGAATCAGTCCAATTAGTAGAGCATAGAACAGCGATGATCATTGAGCATAGAACATAAAAAATCAGTAGTATATCACCTTATTTATAAAAAAATAAAAGCATACCTTAGATGAGAACAAATACAACAAAATCATTAAAAATTTTTTAAAACAATATTTGGTAGCTATTAAGAAAATTTTTTAAAAGTGGTTATAAGGAATAATCAAACTACTTTTGTTTAAAAAAGAATTTTGTTGAGTTTACTTCTATCAGGATGTTACTTTACTTGTTCTTATTTAATAGTTTACCAGATAATTATTTTCTAATAAATTAGTTTTTTTTATTTTACAAAGCTAGACCCTAAATTAACCTAACATCCTTGAAGTAGCTCCACTGTTTAGCAAGTTTTTAATTATTTTAATTTTATAATTTTAACTAATTGTTGCCTAAAATATTTATGGTATCTACTGATGAATATCTATTTAACGTACATACAGAGTGTTTCTTAATTGAATTTACAATATTATTAGGATATGATTACAAGAGTATCAGAAAAAGAAAAATTGCATTGGATTAATATGATTTAGTTCTACTTGTATAAGGTTATTTTGCATTTTCGTACAAAATAAATTTAATTTAAAAGAACAGTTACCCATTACAACAAGCTTTTTCATTATCTTTTTTGTGATAATTAATATTAATTAACAAGAATTAGGCCTCTTTTTTTCGCATTACCCAAAATAAAACTCATTTGTGTTATTTTTTGCTTGTAATTTAATAATAATTAAAAAAAGCTAAAAGAATTCTGAGAAATCTTTTCATAAATGTCTACACTTTTCAGACTACAAGTATACAATTTAACCCCTTACAGATCATAAGTTAGCAATAATTCTCTAGTCCACTAACTGCTTGGAGAAGTATCATGTTTCCTGGCATGTGCAAGTTCATGAAGTTAAAGGTATTTTCACATAATAAGGTATATAAAAAGGATATACAAGTAAAATTGGCCTATGGAAAAAATTATTATTTAATTAAGCAGATTGTTTATTAACAACATTATCTTTATACCTTTGAACTGTATACAAATATTATGATAAAAATAATGCAGTTTTTAAATAAGTTTAGGTATACAAAATTATTTTATAGAACATTCTATATTAAATAAATATGTATTTTGTAAACTAAATTGAGTGAAATAACGAAACCATCAATTGTACACAAAAATTTATAAACTTTTGCAATGTGTAAGTGTTCAATTTCAGTACAATATTTACCCATTCCCGACGAATTTTCTGCAGATATAAAAAAGTGTTACGCCTGCTGAAAAATTGTTTATGTGTTAGTGAAAAATACCACGCAACAATAATAATAAAAAACAATTAAGGACTTGTATCCAGCACAATACTAAAGAGATCCAAAGTTATTGTTGATAGCAATTTGTGGCCATCACTCCTAACAACTCTGATATTACCTTGGCAGCATCAAGTTTGTTCAATAAAAACGTGCACAGGGTTTTCTGCTGTTTATAAGCTTCGGGGCTTTAGCAATATTCAAAAAATTGCGCTTCATTTATGTGTAGTTATCTTTGAACATTTTGTTTTTGTATATTGGAACAGTAACAGAACGGACATTTCCCGGATCTTCACCCTACAAACTAAACCGTTTGTGTTAGTTTTTATTTAAACAATCATATAGATAATGCAAATATTTCACATTTTTTTGCATGGATTAAATTAAATTTATTTATACTTTTTAAAAACTGCAAAAAATTATTGTTTACAAAACGTAAAATAAAACAATTAAAAGTATTGATGTCAAGATTTGCATTATTTTATTGCACGTTTTTAATGAACTGTGATATAATAAACTAGCTATAACATAAAATTGAGAAAAATATTCGGCACCACCTATCCTCACCAAATAGTTTAACATTAAAAATAATCTTTAAAAATTAATAAACGAACAAAGTGTAGATACACTTATCAAAGTATTTTGTATTGAGTTTTTTTGGCTGATTCGAATTCTTGATTTACCATATTCAGTTTATGCATTTCGTAAGTAGCATCAATATGTTGATCTATTGATATGATAAACTTAAAAATAATATGGTATAGGGTTTAAAAACGAAATATTTTTAAAAATTAGCAGACACCAAATTGAATTAAGTCTCTTCTCGAGTTGCATTGAACTGTGTTCACTCTGGTCTTGTATAACTGCGACTTTCTTTATGTTGTGGATAAAGAACTTTCTTTTCAAAATATAAAAAAGAGTATTACTGAAAAATATGTAATAATATTTTTGCCAGAGTGCGAAGTTTTTGTTATATGGTGAACTGCAAGTATCCAACAGGTTGCATAACACGTTAGAGGATGTAGCCTCGAAAAGTGTTTTTATAATAAAATAACCATTAATACTTAATGAACTTTTAACACTTTTTAAACTTTGTATTAGTTTTTCTTACTATGTACATTTTTTTCGGAATACATTGATTCCCATCTTCAGGTACAAAAAAAAAAACAAAAAAAAACGAAATTTTTATTTTATTTTTTGTACCTGGAAGATGGAATTCAATGAATTCATAAATGTACATAGTAAGAAAAATAAAAGTTTTAAAAGTGTTTAAAAAGTTTTATTAATATTATAGTTAGTTGCATAACACTGTAAACTTATTTCAAAAATTGAGTATAAAACTTTGAACAACCACGTTATAACAAAATAAATTTTTATTAGACTTTGAGTTAAATAAAGTATAAAATCGAAACAAACAGTGGCCCTAAACGTAGTATGTTCTTTCTACCTGAAAGGAATAGCAGTTATTAACATGCATGTTGAGAATAATAAAATGGGCAAAGAGTTGTTTATTTGGAAGGAAAACTTACACTGATTATTATGTTGGGGAAAAACATTATGTGTTGGGCCTTCAGATAAATATAAAATTATATTCTTTAAGAGATTTGAAGAATAGATTAGGACGTTAATGAATGTGTTATCAGTTCAGGTTAGGAAGAGGGTTGAACGTATGGAGATCCAACAATAACTAATTTAGTAAAAATCCTTTTGTTACAAACTGGAAGTGTAGTAAAAAAGTACTCTAGTAGTTGTTCAAATGAGTGAAAAAGGAAAGTCCTAATATGGAGCATCAATGCTCCTGACTGTTTTGTGCAGTATATTATAATTAAAACTGAAAACATATATATTATATAAATTTCAATAAACATTGAGCTCGCAAAAAAGTACTTTCTCCGCCGGGAGTCGAACCCGGAGTCTCTCACTTGCCGGGTGAATGTCGTCTACCATTAGCACCACTTTTTTTCCCGATTCAATTATTTATCATGTACTTGGCACGTATCTGTCATATATGCGTTTAAATAAGCAAAAACCTAAACATATGATTCGAGAAAGGACCCAGAATACCTGCCAAACGACTTTTATGCGAGTTCAATGTTTATTGAACAATTAAATAAGGCTATTGCCATGTTTATTACAATTTAATAAAAGTCGATTGGAAAATTATATATATATATATATATAATATTATATATAATATATATGTGTGTGACTGTGTGTGTGTGTGTGTGTGGGTTGTGTGTGTGTGTGTGGTTAGGTGTGTGTGTGGTGTGTGTGTTGTGTGTGTGTTGTGTGTGTGTGTGTGTGTGTGTGTGTGTGTGTGTGTTGTGTGTGGTGTGTGTTGTGTGACTGTGAGTGTGGTGTGAGTGTGTGCTGTGTGTAGTGTGTGTGTGTGTGTGTTATAAAAAATATAATCAAATTCAAACTATGAATATGAATCAGGTTGTTTTCAAGTAATCGCAGTATAGAATAATAATAACTGAACCTCAATTTGTTAACGAGGAACTTTTACCAGTGCCCACTTCGAGTAGGAAAAACTTGATAGTCCACATTTCATTATTAAAAAGAATTTATTCCCATTTGAATTTATTTGAATTTAATTGAATTGAGAGTATTAACAATACATAAATAGTTTATTACGCTCATATTCTTAAATAACCAGTTAATTATTAAGGTCAACTGTATTTTTGTTTGCTGAGTTCAGAGCTTCCACAGCACTTAAGACTTAAATACTTAATAATCATCTTCATAATTTGTGTTTTATTGCAAAATAGAGACTCACCCTGATATAGAGTTGGGAGGAATGCAAAAAGTCCAATGAACGATAGTAATGATAATAGATTATGTTATTGATGCCCAATTAGTAAGGACTTAGCGGGAACGTTATTTGTTGGGGACATCAAAACATCAATCTCCATTATATAAAACCATCACGACAAGATTTGATGCTGGAGTTGTTTCTCTTGTTGTACATGTACTGCATACTGCAGAACGTACAATGTTTAAATAACATATTATTCCATTATAAATCACAACTAATTAATTTATTGTCACTAATTAAAATATACCATTTACAATCTACAAGAAAAAACAAATTCAAGGTTTATAATTCTCAATTATAGGAAAATTATATGCTCATTAAAAGGTTTGAATATCATTAACTATTGTTGTTATTATAACGAAAATGTATAAAATCCAAACTCCTTAACACCTTCTTTGCGGACCTCCTGACATGTACGCGACTTTTTGGACAAGCCGGATGAAAAAAATTAGGTAACAACACTTGTCCGCTGGAGTTTCAATGTATATAAATACCAATCTCTTTCTTATACAGTGTTTTCTATATAACTTCTTTATCTATAACGATTAGTTTTAAAATTTAAAAAGAAAAAAAAAAAATAAACGTTTTTTAGACATACTTTCAAGTAAGATGCGTATAAACTTGAAATATTTTCTGACCAGTTACATATATGATAATAAACACTATTTAACAAAAATGCTCAAATTTCTTGATTTGTCAGTTATCTATTAGTCACACACAGGGCAAAGTCAACGAATCCAATAGAAAAAGTAGACTTTTTAAAATATAAACTGTGGTAAACTTTCAATAGTAGGGTCTGTAATTATTATCGCAATAAACTGTACCTGTCGCACCTGTCTTTCTTTAATAACTGCTACCTTAATTTATTTTATAATTGTGTTTAGATATATATGTGGTATATATATATATATATATATATTATATATATATATATAGTATTATATATATATTTTAAATCTACATAGAAAACATAAATATAAAAAAATATATAAATACTGTATATTGAATAAAAAATTTAACCTTTTGTTCTGGTAAAACAACGACCGCTGATTTGTTACGAAATCGATATTGACTGTACTATATATCCCAAACAAATGGCGTGTGGACACACAAAGTGGCCAAAACAAACCATAATGACGAAACAAATATAAATATAA
>NW_025785262.1:0-21796 GCF_021130785.1 Homalodisca vitripennis | reverse complement strand
TGTTTTTTTTCCAAAGATTTGTTTTGGATTATGGTACTTAAATTTTCGCGAAATTAAAAGCTGGGGTGAAAAAATAATGGTTACTCCGTCTTCTTTATCCTATAAATGTAAAAAAATTGAAAAAAAAGGTAAATTTAACTAAGATTTTATTATTTTTGTATGTGATAAACATGTTTACACAGAAAGTTGATTACTTTTTGACGGCTTTTCTTTTTGGTATTGGAAACTTTTGAGACCAAGATCGAGGTTTTCTTGCCCCATTGCCCAATGGAGCGTAATCCAAGGTTTTTTGAAAACAAAATGCCTATATTCTTTCCCAGGGACCCAAAGTCCTTCCCCTATAAAATTTAGAAAAAATCAGTGAATGCAAAACAAAAAAAGGCACTTTCGCATTCGGAATCTGTTGGGGTTTTGGCTTTTTTAAAAACAAACACCATCAGGACCCAGAACATTGATTTCGTAAGTGAGAATGCAGATACTTATAAGAATACACGCCTAAAATTTATTAAGAGTCACCGATGTTAAGATAAACTTAGGCGGGTACACAGAGTCATAATCCAATGAGTCCAACTATATATAAACTCGTCGAGGCGGACGTCGTTATTCAGGACAATCCAGACCAAGTTAACTGTTCTTTTAAGTTTTACTCTTGCTTACTTGTCCCCTTGCCCATAGGACTATTGTAATCTACTGAAACGACTTGCTAATCAAAGTGAGTGGTTAAAATCAATGCATTTTGAATCCTATCTAGGTTTAAAACTCACAGTTTAAATAACCCGAATGTATATCTCAGTAGTTTTAATATTTTTGGATCCAATTCTATATGTTAAGTAATTTGTATTGTCCATAATTATTTGTTCAACCCTAAAAACAAATTTAAATTTTAAAATAGTTTACGTACAATTTTTAAGGAATTCAGTCACATAAAAGTATCTAACCCATGTTATGTGAAGTTTACTTGCATAGAACATCATTTTCGTAAGCGTGGAAAATAGAAGAGGAACAGGTTCGTGGATGATGACCGAAAGGCTGCCGGTCAAGCACAGCTGCTACTCCCAGAGCATACAGATCGTATCATACCATAGCAGGAATAAATTAGTTGTACAGGGTGGAGCGATCCAAGGTAATTTGCCTGATTTGTAAAACGGAAATAAAAAAAATATGAAAATCAGAAAAATATTATTTTTTATTTTAATTATATTTGAACAGTAAGGGAAGTTTTTAAAATTACATAGGTTTTTTTAAATATTGTATCTGCCAAAAGTCTGGGCCTTCGGCATACACACATGCTGCATTACGTTTTTCTGAAGTTTTCATTAACTCTATACTGCATGTCGAGGGTATTTTGCCAATTTTCAGCCTCAATATTGTTCCTTAGGTCTTCCAAGGTGTTGGGACGGTTTTGATATACTCCTTCGACTTCAGGTAACCCCAAAGGAAAAAAATCACACGGGCATAAGTCTTGTGAGCGTGCCGGGGGACTCTTCAACATCACCCCTCAAACGAGATAAGCCGTCCAGGAAACATTTGCCTCAAACAATTCATTGGTAACCCTCGCTGTGTGTGCAGTGGCCCCATCCTGTTGGAACAATGTATCCCTCTTAGTTGCATTGCCTCAAGAGCCGGCTGAAAAAATCCTGTATCATAGTCAAGTACCGTTCGGAGTTCACAGTAATGGCACGACGGGTTATCCTGAAAAAATTAAGGGCCAATGGATAGCCTACTCGTGATATGGCGCACCATTTACAGTGGGACGCAGGTCCGTAATGCAACAGGTCTCTGGTGGACTTCTCTGGGGTTTGTTTTCACTCCAGTAACGCATGTTTTGCTTGTTGAAACACCCACTGAGGTGAAAATGTGCCTAATCAGAAAAGAACACAATTGCGTCAACGCGGTATAGCTGGCAAGCATGTCTTCACAAGAAGTTCGCCGTATCAAATAGTCCCGTGCTGACCAATTGATGGACCACGCTACATTTAATACAGGTGAAATCTCATTTTTATCATGAAGGAATCCGGTGGAGAGAAAGTCTTGAAATGCCTAAGAGCAAGTGATTGCTTCCGAAGTAGAGCGTTTTGGATGATTGCAGTTTACTGCTGCTCTAACTCTAATCGATGTTTTCCGGTGTTGTAATTCCTTTCATATGAGGTCCCCTTCGTACTCATGACAACCATTCCCCTATGATGTTTCTGAATGCAGTTACCCAATTTACCAATTCATTGCAGGCCAGGAACACGTCCGCGTGGGGGAACAGCGAATCGTAAAACGAAGGCCACGCCTGACACTGCATTGATCGAGTGGGCATTTTGAAAAATACGCTTCAACACCAAAACGGGACCTCTCCTTCTCGTGTCTACTGCATCGATGGCAACTGGAACGCGGAGGAATACAAATCTCCCGTCAGCCACTATAAGCCACGCCCACTTCTCCCCTCTCTTCGACCAACAGTGCAGCTACTGCCCTTGCAGTGCAAAAAAGCAAATTACCGCGCTACCACCCTGTAAAATACAACGCTCAAAGCTGCCGGACACATCTAGCACTTGACCTATGGCGCTAGTTAACCTATTAAACAACCCGTTCTCTACATTTGTTGCCTCCCTTTCAGTAATTGAACAATATTAGCGGTAAACCAACCGGGTTACAGCGGCGGTTAGCTGCGGTTAGCGGCGCGGTTATGTATTATTACATTAATATATCTTATGTTTTAATACTTGTATTGCCTGCATACGAACTATTTATAGGTAATAATATATAAAGAAAAACTACTTTTTCCCACGGCTTCTGTACGCTGTTCGTGAGATTTTTCCGTGTGTGTGCACTTCCGGTTCAATTTGAATTAAATTTCTAAGAAAAATCTGGGAGTATGTTTATAGCCAGAGTTTAAACAGAAATTTATCTTAATGACCAAATGTATATCTTAACTTAGCGCCTTCAAATAGTGTTTGGCTATTTAATATACGTAACTGTCTCGTAATTTCAAGTTTATCACTGCAGTTTACTCCAAAGGCGCAGTTACTTCAATCGGAAATAGCATATTCCCAAAAATAAGAAAAGTTACGGTTCGGGGGGTAGTAGTACGGGTGGTTTTTGTTCTCCGTGGGAAAAAATACATATATGGAGCCTACATACAAATTTTTCATAATGATCCGGTTCAACATAGTTTCTTGATTATAAAAAAGTACAAAACAGAACACAATATTCATCTTATATTAATCATTTTAATCCAATTAAACTATTAAGTTAAAAAAACTATCGTGAATTTTAAAACTGCATCAATGAAGTTTTTTATCATACTATTTATGAAGTGTGTGTGTTTATTTGTGTGTGTGTGTCGTGTTGTGTGTGTTGTATTGTGTGTGTGTATTTGTGATGTGTGTGTGTGCTTGTGTCGTGTGAGTAGTGTGTGTGTGTGTGTGTGTGTGTGTCATGGTGTGTGTGTGTGTGTGTGTGTGTGTGTGTGTGTGTCCATTGCCCTGTGAAATATAATTTGGGTTAAAAGATGTGAACCTTATTTTTTTATAATTAGTGTCTGACTTGTGGTAAATAATTGTACTAAGGTAGGAGTTCTGAAATCAATCAGATTATTTTTTCTGATCAATTTAGTGGTAATTCAGAAACAGCTTTACTATCTATATCATGTCATTCACCACTGCTTTTTTTTTTTTTTTTTTTTTTTTTTTTTTTTTTTTTTCCCTGAATGGTTTTCGTGTTTCAATCGTAAGAAACATAAACATGGAGATGATAATGCTAGTATACTAGAAGTACAAGAGAAACATGTAAGCCTGAAAGGCGCGGTTTCTCTGTTTCCTGATGAAAATCTAAACAATGACTTCAGTATTGTTAACAATAGGGAATGGAAAAACTGTTTAAAACGAAGCAAAGGCGGAAAAAAGTAGCCATGAATCACTCTAGAATACATTGTAAAAATAGATATGATATACTAAGCACAGTTGAAACCGATGAAAATAATTATTAGAGAATGTATCTGGTACATGGAAACAAAAACCTGTTCACTGTACTAAAAAAATCTCACCATCAAAACATGTTAATTGTAGGCTTGCTGTAAATAAATCATCTAATTGTGTAAAAATAAAGTGTAAAAATAAGAACAGAAATTGTATCTAGTAGTGCCATATCAGAATCAGAGATGTCAAATAATAAGGATACCCTCACTGAAGCTACTGTTGGGTTGACTTTCAGGTGTGCGGGCTCTGGTGTTGCTGGAGGGTTGGAGTCAGGAGGTGTTGGCCCTCTGGGGGGCGTTATTGTTGATTGGAGACTCTATGTTGAAGTACTCGGGTCGGGGATGCATCTCTTGCGGGTGCTGAAGTGGATGTGAATCCAGGCGCGAGAATCCACAACATTAAAGAAAAATTGATCCGTACATATGTAAATAATCAGCCAAAAGTGGTTTTTATTCATGTGGGAAACTAACGACTTGTGCAAAAATTACAATGGTGGTGAAGGTTATAATGGGCGGCTGGGGCAAGCGAGCGGTACTTCACACCATGGCCGATCTGTTGAATGTGGCGAGGCACAGTTTTCCTAATTCATTGATAATGTTAAGTGGGGTCCTTCTTCGTAATGATATCAGTGCACTGGCGATAGCTAACTTTAATGAGCAGCTGGAATTGATGTGCAACAATTTTGGTGTGTTGTTTGTGGATGCTAATCTTTGGTTGTTGAGGCGTCACCTTGCTCGTGAATGGCAGACATCTGAACAGGATTGGCAATGGTCACTTTGATGTGTTGAATAGGGTGCGTGAAGTCCTTGACGTCTGTGAGATGCCTGGAGGCGGTGGATTCCACGAGAGTGATGTTGTTTGCTGGAGTCTCCGGTGGAGCCTACTGTTTCGCATTCAGGGTCAGAGGGATCGGCTAAGCGGCCGGAAAACTGGGGCGATGGCGATCGACGCTCACACGGTTAGCACACGTCAATATCCGTTCTATAAACACGGGCTTTGAAGAGCTGTGTTCAGTTGTCGAGGATTTTGCTTTTGATTTTCTGGGTGTCACTGAGACATGGCTTGCCCCTGCAGTTTCTTCTGATTGCTTCAGGATTCCGGGGTATGGCTTGTTGCGCAGTGATAGACTGCTGGAGATTGGTGACCGTGGTGGTGGTGTTGCTCTCTATGCAAAAAATGAGTTGAGTTTAAAGCAAATAATTCTTGACAATGTCGATGATAGAGTTGAGTATGTTTGTGGATCGGTTTTGTTGAGAAGTTTTAAGCTTTGTGTATGTGTTGTATATAAACCACCAACTGTTCCTTATTCTTGTTTGAGGTCGATCTTCCACTCATTATTTGTAGATGAAATGCCAAGCTTTGACGGTGTGGTTCTATTAGGAGATCTGAATATTAATCTTCTTGAGTCTGATAAATCTGATAGTAAGTTCTTATTGAATATCTCAGTTCTCTGGAACCTTCGGCAGCTCGTAGAAAGTCCTAACACGGATAACAACAACTTCTTCAGCCTTAATAGATCATATAATTTTAAATAATAAGATGGATGTCTCAAATATTGGCATTGTTGATACCTCTTCTATAGTAGATCATAGGGGAAAACCTATGACCGATCACAAACTAACTTATTACGATATCCACACAAAACGGAAGCCAAAAAAAGAAAGATATATTTCTTATAGAAACTTACCTCAAGGTTTCTGAAATTGGCGGCTGAAGCCGATTGGGACAGCATTCTCTTGAAGGATGATTTTAATGATATTGTCGGCTGCCTGTCCGAAAACGTTATAAGAATATTTGATATATGCGCACCAATGGTCAAAAAGAAAGTAACATAAAAGAGAGCTCCATGGAGATGTGATGCAATTAGGGAACTGACTAGGCAAAAAAATAAATATAAAGCTATGTGTAATCATAGAATAATAGCGTGGAAGCAAGAAGACGATACTGCGAGGCAAGAAATAAACTGAATGCATCTATAAGGAGGGCCAAAAAGAAATATTACAATGATAATCTGAACTTAAAAAACTCGAAAGCTTTTTGGGCTACTCTTCGATCCTCGGGTGCATGGGAATCCAAACAGGCAGGTGATGATTATGGTTTTTCACCTGATGATTTGAATGACTATTTTTTCTCGAATGGGTTGTGATAAAAGAATCAGTGAGGAACAGCTGGAGTGTTTATGAGAACAGTCAGTGTGATAGAATTAAAAACAGTTTTTCATTTAAGGCCATTACCGAACAAGACATAAAAAGAGTGATGAACAGCATCTCCTCTACGGCCTGTGGAGCGGACGGTATAAATATTGTGATGGTGAAGAGTCTCAGTCCTTTCTGTGTTGGTGTTATCACTCACCTAGTAAATAGATGCCTGGTGAATGGCTGCTTTTCCTGATTCTTGGACAGCGAATAGTATTGTCTTGGCCTCCTGCACAAAAGTCTAAACAATCCTTTCATTACCCTCTCACTTCAGACCTATCTCGATTCTTCCAGTGGTCTCCAAAAAATATTTATGAAAAGATAGTTAGTTGGAAACAAGTTTAATCTTTGTATAGAACAAGAAACATGTCTTGCGCTGAACATCAATCTGGTTTCTTAGGAAAGGGGATTTTCAGGCACTTCCTCTGGCTCTTGTGGAATATTCCTTGATGACATTTATTCCTCAGTGGATAGGAATCTTCTGCTGTGCCTTTGAACGGTTCATTTAGGATTATTCACAGGGCTCGTTTGGAACTCTGTCTAATTCACCCGAATGCTCATCGTCAAAACTAAACATTTTATGGGTTTGATGATGCCTACTGTAAGATTCTTTGCATCTTATTTTAAGTAGAGAAGATCTCAAAATAACCAAAAATTGGTAATGGATTTCCTCTAACATACTGCACAGAATTACCTGGTGGAGTTCCACAGGGGCAGCTGCCTCGGTCCTATTTTGTTTTCCATCTATACGTCTGATTCTTTGCCGACACGGAATAAGGTTTTGTTTCCTGCACTCATATGCTTGGACGGATTGCCAGCTATTGCTTCCTTACCCATTCCTTCAGGAAGCAAAAACCGGCACTAACAAAAATTAACAATGATTTGTCCAAAAGTGCTGAATGTGGTCGAAGAAAGTAATGGGCCTATGGAATTAAACCCAGATAAATGTACAGTTTTAAATGTGAGATTTAATAACACCGGCCAATCTCTTCCCGGTGACGTCATGTTGAATAACTCGCCTGTCTCTCAGTGAAACTGTTAAGATTCTGGATGTTAAAATAGACTCACAACTAGAGTTTACAAGTCATGTAAAATATATATATATATATATATATATATATATCAGAAGGTCATTTGTAGATTGAGGATTGTTTGCTGGGCTGAGGTCGTTCCTGCCGGTGTCAGCTAAGCTCCAGATTGTCAAGTCATTGATATTACCTTTAATATATTATGCTCTCCCCGCATTTGGAAATAGCTTGACCAAAGAAAAATTATTAATTTTAACAAAGTTAGAAAACAGAGCCATAAGATTTGTGTATGGTTTGAGGAAATATGACCATATCAGTTCTTATCGCAAATTGGCTCAAATTCCATCAATACAGGACACTTGCAAAATTCAAACTGTGTCTCTTGTCCACAAGGTATTGACGACCAGTAGGCCCAACATATCTAAAAAATAAATTAGTTGCCCGGTCAATAATCAGTGAGCGTAAGACGAGACAGGATGCCCTTCTGGCGGTGCCGCGCGTGCGCCTTGAAAGAGGGAAAAAGGGCTTTTCTTACTTCGGTCCCCAGCGGTACAACGGCCTTCCACCTGAAATGAAATATGAATAAATGATTAAATGAATAAATGATTTTATTCCTTCCACAAACAACAAAGTTAATATTGAAAAAAATGAACATCCTGGAATTAACTGGCCACTTTTACAAGTATTGTGGCCAGTATAAACATAACAAAATAAAATACACTGTTTGTGTCAGAGTCCAGTTTCTTAATGTGTTTTCAACAGCCGAGTCGCTCTCTATGGCATCTGTGTCTTAACACTAGTATCTGGCTTATCAATACACTTCTATACCTTACTCACTAGATAAACAAATGGCTTACAAATAATAAAAACAAAGAAAAATTTTGCTTCCATCAGTAAAAAGTAAAAAAAACTAAAAATAAAAATATAAAATCCCAGGGGCAAAATATACAAGTTACACTGGATCCGTTGGATTGAAATCATTTTTATTGAAGAACCATAAACAATATCTACTCATTTTATTTTAATTTAAATTAAAGTAAATAAAAGTGAATCAATTAATCATAATAAAACCAATTACACTCTTTAAAAGATAGTAAAAAAATGTCTTATAAGCTTTAAAAACACTGGAAAAGAAATTTTATAATTTGTTTGCTAAACTTTATTTCGTTATGGCAATCTACTTAAAAAACTTGGGACCAAACATCAGGAAAAAAGAATGGTTTAAATGCAGGACTTATTCACTTTAGGAATTCGGAAAAATTCGGATTTTTCTATACTTCTGACTAATGTTAGATCGCATATGTTAGATCAGTAGTTCCCAAATTGCCACTTCTTGAGGATAAAAGGCCACTTAAAATACCTTAAAGATAAATACAATTCTGCAAAGGTAATATTTTTAAGTCGACAATAAAAGTGGGGGAAAATAGCAACTGTCCTCTCCTCCTGGTTTGTACAAAATAAGTTCTCATAAAATGGTTCTGAACTGACTCATTAACTTCTTCTATCAAGCTACTTATATGTCCCGCCCCTCCTGCAAAATAATACACGCTATTTCTATTCTTGAATTAACCAAGAGCACGAAATATAAAAGTTTCTTAAACAAATCTTGATCGCACCAAAAATTACTTTTTTTTAAAAAATAAAAACTTTCTGATTGATTGGAAATAATAAGTCTTGGTTTTTTAATAAGTTGTAATTGTGTGATTTTTCCCATTGTTAATTTTCTTGTCAACAAATTACTCCTAAGTATTTAAAATGGTCTTCATTTTTTAATTATCTTACAATTACCAGTCAATTTCGCTCCACAATTTGGAAAGCTATGAATACCTTAAGGTTCTTGGTACAAAATAAATAAAAATCATTAAAGTTAAAATTTACATCACCTGATGTGTTTTTTCAACATTTTCCCTGCATTTTTATTTTAATGTACAACCAATTTTTTAATATTAATAAATTCTTCTAAAATTAGATTTTTTTCAGACACTCTGCACATTTTTATTTGAATTATAAACCAAAGCAATTATCGTCAGGCCAAAAGCAACTAACTCATTCCCATTAAAATTTATTTTTCTAACCAAATCATTTATAAAAAATAAGGAATAAGTGTTAGGATTGAGAATTTACACTTCCCATGGCGGTACCACCAGAGATGAAACCGGAAGTGGTGCAGACTTGAACAAGGGACTAGGACCAGGACACGTACCCGCTGCTCCCTTGTCCCGTGATGAAACCACGGAACCAACTCAAGGCTAACCGCCCCCGTACTCACCACTCCCCGCCCGCCTCCAATTTGAATAGCAAATATCTCATTGGTCACAACCTAAGTCAAAACGACCCTTTTTTAAAAATCAATAAACAGACCAAGTTGATTTTTTCCCTTGATTTAAGAACTAGAATTAAATCATAGGGTTGTATAAGTTTACCATAGAAGCATCTTCAGTAGATTTACCTGTTACGAAAACCAAAATTGACTAATACTAAAATAAACCTATATTATTTATATAATTTATTAACCTAATCCTTCATTATCTGTCTCATAATATTTTTTGAAAAACACAGGAAAAGCCAGACTAATAGCAGGCCGAAGACTATCATGTAACTTAATTGATTTATTTTTCTTATATATTGGAACAAACAAAACTACGCTTGACCTTTAGATTGCGAGGGAAAAAAAGGAAAAAAACACACAGTTTGAAAAAACTTAAATTTTATTATTTTAGTTACAACAGGAGATATTACATGAGAAATGCGCTTAATTAAAAATGTATTAGTATTATCAAAACCTGCTGATTTTTTATTTTTTAATTGTTTAATAATTTCTGAAACTTCATTTTCGTTAGTGGGAAGTATGAAAAAAGATGATAACCTTTGCTGTAAAAGAAAATTATTATCTACAATTAACGGATTGATTAGACTGAACTTCAATGAAGTATTGATTTACTATGTCCGCTACAACTTGTGGATCTGATAAAATTTCCCCGCTATCCAGTTCTACTTTTTCAACTGATCCTCTAGAGATGGTTCCACTTAAACTATTTACAATTTTCCACTGAAGTGATGTATCTCCATTAGCTTCATTAATTTTTTTACGATAATAACTATTTTTTGTTGTGCTAATTTCATTTTGTAGATTTAAACAAAATTTTTTATAGAAAGAACAAAAATTCGTATCATATGGTCTGGTTTTATAAATTCTATATAAACTTTGTTTTCTTATTTAGCTTATTTAGTAATTTTGTGTTAATCCAGGGGCTTAATTTTCTTTGCTTTCTCAAGTTTACTTTTTGTACCCCTAATTTTTTTACAACTATTAATAGTATCGCATATAATATATTAAAAAAATCATTAAAACATACATTAACATTTTCAGTTATAAAACAACTATCCCAGCTTATATCACTCAATTTTAATACAACTTCATCATAATCAATAATACTAAAATCATGACTAACCACTATGCTATTTACATGTTGATTACTAGGAAACTGTAATTGCTAAACCTAACATACAATGTTCAGTGAGATCAACATCAAAAAATGGCACTTTTAAAAATATTAAAAATATTTAAGTATGAGGGCGTTTAAAGACAAATTAAAAAAAATGTTAGCTTAAGGAATATTTTGAAGTTATTTTTATTGTTCGGTTGTATATTGTATGTTTAGTTTATACATGACCTGAGTTATTTTGTAAAACAACATAAATGTTGAAAATCGCTCATGAATAAAGGCCTTTTTATTTATTTATTTATTCTATCAAATTGTAAAACAATTTTTATTGTTAACCATTATTCATTGTGTCTTAAAGAAATGAGTTTATGCTATGGGAAACGAATAGTGAATTATATTTGGCAAAAGAGCGTTAAATATCATCGGTAGCCTCAGAGGAAGAGAAACAGATATTTTATGAGAGGGAGATTTTGACATCGGTTTATGTTTTCAGTCATAAACACACATTTTCTAATTATATCACGTACAAGCGTAGATGTGTGTGACCAGTGGACATAGATCAAAGGTAGTAACAATATCGGTATACTTAGCTAAACGTATTTAATTCCTTTCCGAAGTTCCACATAAACTCGTATAAAACAGCCTGATCCTGGTACATTTTAAAAATTATTTAAACAAGTAAATTCCATAAAACTATCGTCAATTTTATAACCTGCATTTCTTATAGGTTTATTTATCAAATTGAGTTATTAAGAAAATTTTTTTTTTTTTTACTGGAGTTTTAATCAACCAATTATATTTATTATATTAGGAGAATTTTTTTTTATTTTTTTTTTTTTTTTTAATTATCTATTATCCGGTAACCATCGGAGTTTGCCAATAGTTAAGATTGATGTATTTTATTCTTTTCTATACACAATAAACTATTTAGAATACAAACATGGCAGCGTGAAGTCAAGCAATTGCACTGGAATGATTTGTACCAGCCTTAAACCGATTTAAGCAAACATTTATAAGCAGCAATGCAGGACAGTTAATTGCATTATTTGTGGCCCTTCAAAGTAAACGAATCATACATTAGAAATCAAGTGATATATCTTTAAAAATTTGCCGACACTGTGCAAAATAAACATTAAATCTTAACAAAGATAAGTTTGAAATATTCTTGGTTTTCTGACTTTTAGGATAGAGCCAATTGAATTTGTTGTCTGTGTGGCTTAAAATAAATACAAAATACACTCAAAGGACAACATGTTCTATACTACGACTGGCTGTGCCGTTTGTATAATAAATCAAGGGGCTGTTGATAGAAACTATATTTACAGAGGAACAAGTGAGGAAACAAGCACAGTATGTAAATGAAAATAATGGATAGAATTAAGTAATTAGTTTGTTATACATCCAGATTTGCTTTTATAATAAATAACTATATTATGTTCATGGATGTACAGATTTAAACTGTATTGTCTTATGCATTTATATATTTAGTAGACACAAGCTTACGAAATAAATTATCAACACTTATTTCAATAACTGTAATCCTCCCTATTGTAAATTCTCAATTGAATGCCTAATTAAAAAACAACTTGAGAGAAAAGTGATAAAACTGAGGCGTCCGACAAGAACTCAATTGTGGTATCATAAATTTAACAGGAAATGCCAGAAAGAAAGTGCATCGTCGGCTGGAGGAAGCGGTAAAGAGCGGTTAAAACTCGCGAGTCTGGAGAGCCATGAATCATGTGAACTTTATCGACAGAACTTGGTATTGGTTGATTTTATAGAGGAGGAGCGCAATCGAGCATGTCATCGGCGGAACAAATCGCAAATGACGGCTGAGCAGCACGGACACTGAGGAACCGTTCAATTCTAAAGTCCGTATTATTGATTTCATGGGTGTTTTGTCCTGAGGGGGCGGGACTACCCGAGGTATGAACCTTTCCCCCACACCGACGTAAGCGGCTCCTAGGTTGTGGGTGATTACGTTACGTCGTACCAAAATACTGGCTATCGACCCTCTACTGGTCAAGTAAAGAGAGCCGTTATAGAAGATGCTCAAGGGCACTTCTTAAAATCATGTCATTGTCCATCCGTCTGTGAGATAACTCTTGATAGAACGGTCCTAGAGACTTGAAACTTGGTATGTAGGATCCTCATGGCTCAATGAAGAAGTGCATTAGTTTTGGCACCAAAAGTTCAAATAGGTTCGTATGATTATCTGAACGACTGTTACGATAAGTCTTGATAAAAAAGATTCCTAGATTTGAAACTATATTGATTTTTCTATTAAATGTAAAAGAGCAGTCCATATGTCTGAGATATAACTTTCGTTACATTCTTTTGGGTTCTTTGATACTCATTTTTTATTGTTTTACCTATTGTTGTTTACTCTATTGCGAAACATGAGTTATTTTGTTTGGTTTATATAATCCAAATCAATGCAACAAAAAAGCAGTCTTCGATGTTTTGAATACTTTAATGTTTTGCAAGGTTCTTTCTATGCGATCGATATTTTAATGGACTGAACTTAGCTTCTGAAAGGGTAAATGACCAAAATCCCTTTACACATTTTTGTTGAATTACGAGGAATCGAACCCGTGACAGCTTGGTTAGTGAACTGCAAACCTTTCTTTTACACTGTGATGAAATAATACATTTCCTTAACAATTTTATTGCAATTAATGGCTGTGGTTTAAAATAATAAACCGTAAAGATGACCAGTAACTTACCTTTAAAGTTTCGAAATCGTAGGAAAAATATAACAATATCTGTAGAAACCAAGTTTGTAGTGACCGGGCGGTCTAAACACATACTCCGCTCCAATTGTTGTTTTTAAACAAAAGAAAATGGTCTTTTTTAACCTTACCACACATAACAAAAGAAATAATGTCTTAATGTTGGAGCTGTCTAATCATTTAAACATCTTTAATTGCAACCCGTCAACCCGTCACATGCTATATAAATGGGATTGATGTTTCCAAAGTTAAAAAAAAAAAAAAAAAAAAAAAAAAAAAAAAAAAAAAAAAAAAAAAAAAAAAAAAAACTGAATGCACTAAATGCAAGTATACTGTGTTCCTAAGTTATAGAAATCAATATTACCAAATTCCAAGCAAAACATTTAGTTAATTTTACTTTCTTCTTACCAAGATGGTTGTCCGATTTGCATAGTTTCTTTTATCGAGAAATTAATTAAAAACCTGAACTCATGGATTAATTTTGTTTTTATACTATTTTTTATATGTTTTCAAACTTTTATTGACCAGAACAGCCGATTAAAAATGCCAAGGGCAGAAGCCGGAGATCGAGAAATGCGACTGGAATGTAGTATTTGACGTGGGCTTGTGCGTGGCCCACGGTATATAACCTGTGGTATTTGGCGTCAGCGGAAGCTAAATTGATGTCATCCTGCAGTCAAGGGAGAATTCAAAACGGAACGTACGAGTCCGTAGAACGAAATAACTTTTCTAATCTACCGGGCTATAAAGATTACCTCTGGCTGGCCATATCTATTCGTTTTTCATTATTATATAGTTGCTTAGTAAAAAACACGAACTGATTGCAATAGTTTAAATTATTTAGAAATAAATTACAGCAAGACATTTCTGGAAAATATAGATAAACTATAAATATGGAGGTAATCTGGACATCAGATATCTTTCCCTGCCATAGAATAGGAAGATAGCTATATCTTGATTGATCTTAATTAAAAATATTTGATATAAGTTCAACAATTGATCACCTTAGATTTATCAGCACAGTCTATATTTGAGGTTATCAAACTCCCTCTGACTCTTCCGAGTTTTCTGACTTTATCTGTGAAAATAACATTGCTATTCTGATGTTTATGGGAAACATTAAGAACAGTGTTTTTAATATTTTATGTTTACCAAGGTGGAAGAATACCATTCACCCCCCCCCCAAAAAAAAAAACATTTTTTTTTCCTTTTATAATCCTTCCATCGTTAAAAAAACAAACCTTAAAACTAAGAATTCGTGAGGATACAGTGTGGACATAGTTTTAAAACTTGAATAACAGAAATAGAAGTTCTAATTATTGTGAAGATTGACTATAGGAAAATTTTAAACTATTAAACAGTTTATGTAATAGTGATGCAGTCTTTTTGTAAGAAAGTAAGTTGAAAAAGTTCGTTGTAAGGGAAACTGTATTTGGGAGGTATTATTATGGAACGGATTGAACGGTTTTTTTGTATTACAGTGTAACTTGAAAGAGAAGGCGTCGAGGAGTTTAAGGAATTTGTAAGAATTTACTTCCGATTATAAATGAATGAAGTTAAAAACGGGTGTTCCATATTCCTGAAGAAAGATAAACGTTTTCAATGCACAAATACATAAAATATATCTTAGGCCATGAAAGGAATGTTATTCTTAGGCTATCCAGTTATAATTTTATATTGACAAGGTATGATGTTGTCTTGCTGGTTTAAATGCTTTATTTCTCTATAACATATTATAATTCACGGTCAAGGGATGAGGCACGCAAAGAACCAAAGAGCGTGGCTGATGTTGAAATTGGGGTTGAAAAATTCAAAAATAAATAAAGATTGTTTTCCGAATTAATGTATTTTTTAAAAATGTTTATGTTTCAATGTTATGAGAAACGTTGTTTTTACCGTATAAACTCGGACATAACAATTAAAGAAAATATTTATTATCAATTCATAAGGAGCAAAAAATATTACTTTTGGGTTATCACTATTTAAAATTCGTTGATTAATATCTCTTTTTTGGACACTTCGCTGTATGACTTTCACACATAAATGAAATAAACAAACACCTACACATATGAAAAGTATATCAAAGTTCACCGGCCTAAAAGCAACAACCTAACCACATACCGTATGATATATTCCAATCTACAAAGGAAATATTTGTTGTTGATCCGCTTGTGAATATATTCGAAGCATAGGGGATAATGTTCCTTACCAGGAGTCCAAGCCATCCAATTTCGTTTACATATGTTTATATTATAAACCTTCCTTCCCAACTCTTAAAACTTTGCTTCTTTATTTAGCCATACACGTTTAAAAAGCATTACATATTTTTAATTAAAAAAATAAAACGCAATATTGTGACTTTCATATTTACACATGTTAAATCTTAAATAACTAGGCAAAAGAAACCGATACTTTATCAATTTACTCATACCCAACATCCAACATTTAACGTCCTAGAATCAAAGGAAAGTATAACTCGTCCCTTAGATTTTTTATAGCAGTTTTCGAACGTTGTTGTTTATCAGCCATTGAATACTGAGATATAACATTTCCTTTATAAAAGAAATTGACAAGTCCTTTTCCCTGGAGAACTATGATATATGATTAAAATGTACTCAAATTAAAACTACGGTGGCTTAAATAGGTCTTAGGCCGATTCCTACCTTATAAATAAATTTTGGTTCCATTCCTCATAGATGCCACTTTGCGAGGATCTTATCAAAGAGAATAAAGAGAAGATTCGACCACAGTGTTTACAACGTCGATGGTACTGATAAACGTTGCTACTGGGTCACAGAACAGGGTTTCATCCTGCGCGCTACCTCTGACTCAGCATTGAGAAATCCGACGTCTTAAATCTAGCGGCCCATTGTCGGATCTCCAAGATCCTCCAAAAAGTTGAAATGTTATTTCCTGGAAGTATTTATTAGGCTGTATAAATCTATCTCATGAAAAATCAATTTTATAAAACATTTATTAATTATCAACAAATTAATATTTTATCAACATTTCCATAAAAGAAACTTCAATCCGGGACGTAATCCTATAGGAAAAAATTGATTGGACCTACTTACGACTTTAAAATTGGAATGTGAATTTAGTCAATATGTAATGATAGGTTTTTTAAGATTAGTATATTAAGATAATGGGATTGCGAAATTTTATAAAATTCAATAACATTTATATGACTTGCTGGATTGACTTACGTCTAAAAATAAAACTGTTGATGGATAGTTTTCCGATGGAAAAATGACGTTCCCGATGGAAAACGAACCAACGACTAATAGGAAAAATGTAAGTGTCATAAAACGATTAGATAATATTAGGGAAAAATATCTGGAAATGGGAGTTTAAATTATATAATAAGCACAATTTTTCTAATAATGAGATGGTGGAAAAAGGTTTAATAGGAAGGTCACATAGTGCATTATAGGATTTATTGGATTTTCAAATATGGGTCTTGCATTCTCTAAATTAACAGTATTCCGTTCAACATGAACGTGATTCAGAACCATAACTCGTCCAATCATGAACGGTGGAAACTGGATGTTTATCTCTGCTAAAAGATAAAAAAAGGACAACGTTGCGGCCAAATGAATTGTGATTAAAATCAGCAATCAATTACAATGTAGAAGCCCGGCGTGGCGCGGCGCGGAGTGACATGGCAGTATTATAGGGCCCGGCGGCGTTGTCCCGGGTATTTAACATACTCAATCACCGTGGGCTGACGGACTGTGAGATGGGGTGCCGGCACGCCGCGAGACTCTCACTGTACGCCTTCTCCATCACCAACAGACACAGTGTGCCTGTCCAATAACAAGTTTTAGAATAACATAGCCGAGAAAACCAATACTACACAGGTACAAGCACATATCACCGGCCTGACGGATGTGAGATGGGTGCCGGCACGCCGGAGACTCTCAACTGTACGCTTCTCCATCACCAACCAGAACTCTGTGTCCTTCAATAAACAGTTTTGAATAACATAGCGTAAACCAAACTACACAGTCAAGCACAATTCACCGGCTGACGGATAGTGAGATGGGTGCCGGCAACGCCGAGACTCTCACTGTTACGCTTCTCCATCACCAACAGAACAGTGGGTCCCTTCAATAACACTTGTGAATAAAACATAGCAATAAACCCAAACTACACAGTCACAGCACAATCACCGGCTGACGGATGTGAGATGGGTGCCGGCACGCCGAGACCTCTCACTGTACGCTTTCTCCATCACCAACAGAACAGTGGTCCCTTTCAATAACATGTTTTGAATAAACATAGCGTAAAACCAAATACTACACAGTCAAGCACAATCACCGGGCTGTACGGATGTGATATGGGGTGGCCGGCACGCCGAGGACTCTCACTGTTACGCTTCTCCATCCACCAACAGAACAGTGGTCCTTCAATAACAGTGTTTGAATTAACATAGCGTAAAACCAGAAACTCTACACAGTCAAGTACAGAATCACCGGCTGACGGGATGTGAGATGGGTGCCGGCACGCCGAGACTCTCACTGTACGCTTCTCCATCACCAACAGAACCAGTGTCCTTCAATAACAGTTTTTGGAATAAACCATAGCGTAAACACCAAACTAACACAGTCAAGTACAATCACCGGCTGACGGATGTGAGATGGGTGCCGGCACGGCCGAAGACTCCTCACCGCACGCTTCTCCATCACCAACAGAACAGTGGTCCTTCAATAACAGTTTTGAATACCATAGCGTAAACCAAACCTACACAGTCAAGTACAATCACCGGCCTGACGGATGTGAGATGGGTGCCGGCACGCCGAGTGACTCTCACCGCACGCTTTTCTCCATCACCAACAGATAATAGTGTCCCTTCAATAAACAGTTGTGAACTGCATAGTGTAAAACCAAACTACACAGTCAAGTACAATCACCGGCTGACGGATGTGGAGATGGGTGCCCGGCACGCCGAGACTCTCACCGCAACGCTTCTCCATCACCAACAGAATAGTGTCCTTCAATAGGACAGTTGTGAACTGCATAGTGTAAAAAACCAAACTACACAGTCAAGTACAATCACCGGCTGGACGGATGGTGGAGGATGGGTGCCGGCACGCCG
Source organism: Homalodisca vitripennis (assembly GCF_021130785.1). Taxonomy (NCBI): domain Eukaryota; kingdom Metazoa; phylum Arthropoda; class Insecta; order Hemiptera; family Cicadellidae; genus Homalodisca; species Homalodisca vitripennis. The sequence continues at coordinate 3,332 of NW_025785262.1, read as the reverse complement.
AGACTCTCACGCGCACGCTTCTCCATCACCAACAGAATAGTTGTCCTTCAATAACAGTTTGTGAACTGCATAGTGTAAAATCCAAAACTACACAGCTCAAGTACAAATCACCGGCTGGGGGGGGTACGAATGTGAGAATGGGGTGCCCGGCACGGCCGAGACCTCACTGTATACGCCTTCGCACCGTTAACAACAGGAGCAGTGTCCTTCAATATACAAAGCGTAAACCAAACTGTAAACATTTAAGTAAAATTCACCGGAAGTTCCCTTATTAAGTGTAATTACATGCCAAAATGTATTTACAGAATAAATCAACAATAGAATTAAATAATCCCACTAACTCGTATGTTCTCGGCTTTCAACCATTTCTGGATGTCCATGCTTCATTTCCTATTTGAGGACAGACTTTCAGGAGAAGGTCTGTGTTCTCAAAATCACACCAATTACAGCCAATGGAGTGTCCCTTTACAATAAAAAACCACATTCACACTTGTCAAATCGTTAAAATAATAATAAAACCTTTTCCAGATCCAGGAATGGTTTCACGCTTCAACTCCCAAACTTGAGCGCTTGTTAGTAGGTCGATAATAGTACGCCTTAGCCTGAATTGTAATATTTTGGAATTGACGGGATTAAAACTATATAATACAATATAACTAACAGGCAATAAGACGACACTTGCAAACAATTAAGTAAATGAAATAATTTCTTCGAAACCCGCCCTCTCCTCTTAATTATAACATTTCTTAAGAAATCTTAAGTCTATTGAAAGTAGTTAAACAGTAAACCTGTTAGATGTCTTACATGCAGTAATTGGTGCTATACATACTCCGGATTGATCATTACTAGCAGCACTTTATTGAAACTTACCCTTTATATTTAAACATTACATATTTCAAACATTATCCTTTCGGTCCAACTTCAATTACGTTCTAAAATATGGTTTTATAATTATGTTTCTGGTACTAAATTTTTTATATCAAAAACTGTATTTATATAAAAAAATGAAATGTATTTTTTGAACATAAAAGGCGGAAGAGTACAATTGTAACTGATTCAAGGACCGGAATGTGAATGTGGAATGCGGGGGGGTGACGTCAGAGACCCAGTTAGCATTCCAGTCCCTAGGGCCCAAAACATCCGGCCAACCAAATATACTGTTATACTGTGAGTCATGAGTTTTTTAACAAAGACTTCTTGACTTCATTCGTTTGATTTAAAGGAGATATTGGTCTGAAAAACTGGGTAAAGTTAAACTTGTCATGGTTTCATATTTGGATTGATATTTCATTCATCTGTCATATCAAATCAACCCTTATGAATACTGAATGAAAAAATATATGATGAACGGGATGGTATGGTAATTTTTATGTTTTAAAGGGAAAAAAATATTGAATAATACATTTTAAATTTTAATTCCGCTCCTTTTTATGTCTGTAATGTTTGTTTATTAGACACGTAGTACAGTTATTGAATGTTTAGGGAATAGAATATAATGTAATTTCCAAAATATGCATTAATAGAAACATATTTGGAAATTGATTTCAATATTTTATGTATTTCATGGTATTTTAGTTCAAGTGATTGCCAGGTATGATTTACTTGACAAAAACATTATAAACAGTACGCAGTCCAGTTAATCTTTTCCTGTCATCGGGGGGGGGGGGGGGGGGGGGGGGGGGGGGGGGGGGGGGGGGGGGGGGGAGGGGTGGGGGGGGGGGGGGGGGGGGGGGGGGGGGGGGGCGTCCTGACTTTCTGTGGCGCGTGTCCTTTGAAATGTCTTTGTACTTATAAATAGCAATTAGAATTAATTCTCAATCAAACTGAAAACTATTTATACGCGGTTTACTGAAATAAACTATGATGAGCATAAGCGCAAAAACATAATTATGATTGTTTGATCTATTTTCATACTTTCCTTAAAAATGGTTTGTGGGATCTACAGTTCATCAAATATAAGTTTAAAATCTTGTTGATGAAAATTTCGATTGTGAACATAGGTAAATTCTTAATTGGTCGAAATAATAAGTCAAACCAATAATATTACATATCTAAGTTTTTAAAGGTTTTTTTGGCCGAGACAATTTTATAGACACTACTAAGGAACTATGAACTCATCATACTTACAAATAACCACATTTAGATGCAAAAATTGAGACGGTTTCGCTGAACACTAATAAAGGAGTAGATTTATTTTTATATTTCTTTAGAATCTTCAACCAATTCCTCAATCTTATTTTAACGTTTTTGTCAAAATTTTCAGTTATTTGGACCATTTACATACTTTTTATTAAATTGAAAAAATATGACTAGATCACACTATCGCTTATGCCTATACACTGAGAATTTTTAACATAAACTATTTTCGTTTAATAAACTTTTATAGTACCTTTTTAAAAATATTTTTAATAAGAAGAATTTTAAAAATATCGAATAGAATCGGTAAAGCCTTGTTGTACAAAATTGATTTATTTTTTTAACCATCCATTTCTTCAATTAGAGATTAATTCGCCCAAGGACTGTTTAGTTTTAGCTTAAAGCATTCTAGAAGGAACATTTTTAGTAACAATATTGTGTTTAACAGAATTATTTTTTATAAAAACAATCCAAGCAACACTTAACATCATTGCAATCACACACATAGCTCCAATCAGCTTGAGCCAGGTCAGTAAACACATTATTGTAACCCAAATATTGTTTGGATTTTATTCTGTAATTCTTCTTCTTTTCTGTTATGATTGTATTTAAAATAAATAAAACACAAATGAACATAATTTATTACTTTATTGATTCATCTAGTAAGATTTTATCTACGAAAAACTCCATATCATTATCGATACATACGAGTATAACTCTTATATTCTCTACAATAAAATCGTTAACACCGCCCGATATACAACTACTATTCAATGTCCTTAATATATATATATATGTGTGTATGTGTGGGGTGTGTGTGTGTGTGTGTGTGTGTGTGTGTGTGTGTGTGTGTGTGTGTGGTGTTGTGTGTGTGTGTGTTTATATTGAATACTTTAAATGAATTCATCAGTTACTTAGTTTTGTATATATGGTTTTTGAAAATCGAGTCGTTATATTAAAATTATTAATTAGCTTTCAATAATCTTACATTATTATCCGCAGCCGCAAAGCAAATCAATTACAAACAGTTCTTTTCTCAACAGCAATGATTTCCCTAAGGGGCGTTTATCAACCTTTACTCCTGCTTCCTGCAACTCTATTACTGTATTACTTTCCAATTTCCATGATATATATATATATTTATATATATTATATATATATATATATATATATATATATATATACTTGAACTGCAA
>NW_025785261.1:0-20921 GCF_021130785.1 Homalodisca vitripennis | reverse complement strand
ACAAAAGTTAATTATCTTTAACCGTATGTACAGGGTGTACCAAACGTTTTGAAATAGGACTTTAAAATAATGTACCGTGTTTACCCTACCTACAATACGGAACAGCTCCAGATTTTTTTCCTAACTTGCTATTGACCTATTTTTCAATGAAATATGTGGTACGGGCATTTTTCACTGGATTTTCTAAATTTCAAAAATATTCAAAATTTAAGAACACAAAAAATCCTAACACTCAAAATTCTTAAATAGCAACATATAATAAATTTTATATCAAATAAAAGGTCTTTTTAAAACAAACTTTTTTTGTATTTAACTTTTTTCCCTATCTCTTACTGTTTTCAAAATGGCAGCCGAAAAACTGAATTACGTATGTCTGTTTACAAAATGTAACAAATTAATTTTAAAATTATATGAAATAAAAATATGTCCTTTAATTTTTAATTTGCTTAATAGCTCTGAATGACCTCTGAACTAGCCATAATCTTACCTTTCATTGATTTTGCTAGTAAAGGTGCTCGAATTGTAGTCCGTCATTTGCTAAACACAGTTCTAAATCTGGAACTTAAGCTATCTACAGCTCGCAACACTTCTTCGTGGCTGATTGAATTTATAGCATTCCGGATTCGCTGCATCATTATCTTCGGGTGTTGTCGGTCGTAAAACATAAACTAAGTCTTTCAGCCTACCCCAAAAGTAAAAGTCCATACAGGTCAAATCAGGGGATCTTGGTGGGTAGTTAACTGGACCACCTCTTCCAACCCATCTTCCAGGATATTGTTCATCAAGCGTTTTGTCGCACGTGTGCGTTGTGCGAGTAGTGAGCCGGGAGAGCACCGTCGTGCATAAAACCACATATTGCCCAACCAACTTCGTCAGGTACATCTAGTTAATAAGTTAGGCAAGTGATTAATTAAAAAAATTTGTTATAAGTCTCTCCATCTAGGTGTCCTTCAAAGAAAAAAGGACCTACAATTCTCCTACCAACAATACCACACCAAGTATTCACAGTCCAGTACCTCTGGTTGGTCAACCTCTCGTATCCAGTGAGGGTTCTCATGAGCCCAAGTACCTCATGTTGTGACGGTTAACTTCGCCGTTGCTCCGAAATGTAGCTTCGTCACACCATAGTACATTGCGAAAAAAATGTTCATTTTGTAGCAACTTTTCTCTTGCCCACAAACAAAAATTCATTCTTTGCAATGCCATCATCACCATGAAGTTCTTGGTGCAGGGACATCTTTGTAGGGATGCATTTTATTGTCTTTCAGGATCCTTCACCACTGAACTTTGACTCATACCAGAATCAATAGCTATTCTTCTGGAAGAATCATTTGGGTTTAGTTGCACTGCCGCCAATACTTCTGGTGCCCTATCACTTCTTACAGGCCTTGCAAGCGTTTTTCCCTTATTGCTGTCAGGCTGTACCTGTCCTGTTTCACGAACTCGAATAGCAAGTCTTTGAAAGGGCATTCGTGACTGAGGTTCTCTATTTGGAAAACCGTTCGGCATATACCCTCGCAGAAAGCCACATAGTTTTGAAAACATTCGCCTTAAACACCATTAGCATATCGAATGCCTCTGCATTTGTGTACGGCATTTCGAAAAAACCACAAGCTGTCCTTAACAACAGACACCAATGAACTGACTAAGGGTAGCCTTATCACATTTGTCAGATAAAGATGTCTAGCCAGCTTACCGCAAGTGATAAGCCTGTTGAGGGTGGTACAAAGTACCTTTTTAGTCCTAGACTGCATTGAGATTGTGCATACATGAATCAATGTTATCTTTAAAAAGATAACATGGAAACTACTACAAAAATATTGGGCCACATTAGAAAATTAAAAACATGCTTAATTTTGGCCTGATTTCATAACAAATTCTGTTTATTTAATCACAAAAAACCTGTTTGTTCAAATAAAAATAATTTGTTACATTTTGTAAACAGATATACGTAATTCAGTTTTTCGGCTGCCATTTTGAAACAGTAAGAGATAGCGGAAAAAAGTTAAATACAAAAAAAGTTTGTTTTAAAAAGACCTTTTATTTGATATAAAATTTATTATATGTTGCTATTTAAGAATTTTGAGTGTTAGGATTTTTTGTATTCTTAAATTTTGAATATTTTTGAAATTTAGAAAATCCAGTGAAAAATGCCCGTACCACATATTTCATTGAAAAATAGTGTCAATAGCAAGTTAGGAAAAAAAATCTGGAGCTGTTCCGTATTGTAGGTAGGGTAACACGGGTACTTTATTTTTAAAGTCCTATTTCAAAACGTTTTGGTACACCCTGTACATACGGTTAAAGATAATTAACTTTTGTTTGCGCCAAAATGTTCGGTGTAATAAGACCTTTAAATTGATGTATCACATGACCCATGTTTACATTTGAAAATTCCCCAAAATGTTTGTTGTTTGAATTTTTAGTACCCCTACCCCACCAAATTGGGCCCTTTAGGGGCATTTTTCAAAATTAAACATAATTTTAACGAATTCGGAGAGGCCAAATTATGGACGAAAAGAGATAGAAAAAGTTTGGAAGTCAGTTATTAAGACAGCTGTAAATACTGCACGGGTGGTCAGACTCACCCTGTATAATATGAGTTCATAACCTACTCTGGAACGACTGTTCTCAGAACAGTACATTCGGGAAATATCCAGTTTCAAAGACTGCACATACCCATATGTAGCCACTTCGTAACAAGTATACACCAATTCCAATAAGTACACAGGCCGTTGTTTCCTTGGCACACAATATCGGCCTAGTTCTTGTACATACCTAGTCCAGCCATCGCTATCGTGTCGGATTTAATATAACCATCAACTACCTCACGTTCAGTAGCAACTCTGTATTTCATGCACAGCAGTCTCTGGTGCATGGACTGCCGTCTTCGCCTTTCATTTAGTATCTTTGCACAGAAACCGTTTATTTGAATGTGGATAAACTAAAGATAAAATCGACTTGTGACTCCGTAGAAACTAGAGTTCGCCTAGGCTATTCAAACTGTAACCGTGCCGAGTTACATTCTCGGGTATAGGCGACATCGTTATTTAGTAAAACGTGTGTAGTCCACTACTCTGGAGCATGGTGGACTCTCAAAGTCTTACTTTCAGGCTTACTACAAAGTCTCTCAAAAGGCTTACTACATATTTCCAGATTATTAAAAAAGGTGTCTGTTATTGGTGTGGAGACCATTTTCAACTAAACAAAAATTGAGTCCTCTAAGGTAGCTTTACTAAAGATAGTAAAATTATGAAATTATTATATTTATAATTTTTTACACGAGGCAGTTAAAAACGTTTTTGGGGACAATCTTGCAGGTCATAGATAACTGCTGCAGATTACATCAATATTTTTACAGTATGTATATGAAAGAAGAGTCAACTAAATGACAATTTTTTGTCCATACAAAATTGTATTTTATTATATTTTATTTAGATAACTCATGTAATATACATAAAATCAAGAATTACTTTTCGGCTCGTGTACAAAAGTGACACGTTACTTATGTTAAATGTTACTTATCTTAATGTAAACTACATTAAATACTGTTATTTAAATTTTATCAATTTGTAATCATTACGACCCTATTCGGGTCAAAACGACTCACGTGCACTCTTAAGTTAATTTTGGTATACAGGGTGACCTACCTATTCAAATTTCACCATTTGATTTTCAGGTAGAAATATGTAAAAAAAATGCCATATAAAGTAATAGTCCTGTCTTGCTTGTTTACTGTCTATCTGTCTGCTTGTTTTGAGAGGGAAAAAGCATACCTTTAAAATTGAATAAAGGTATAAAGTTTCAAGTAATGTATATCACTACGTAAGTTACGAGGATTAATAGGCTATCTACTCTCTACCTCAGGCGTAGGCCTATAAACTGTAATACATAAAATGCAATGAAAACCTAAAAACGAGTGGCAATGGGACTGTCACTAAAGAAATATGTATTATCCTGACTGGTAATAACAACAGCTTTAAGTCCAGATTGAAAAAAATTAACTCATGCGCTGCCACTGCACGCATAAGTCAAGAGCATAAGTAACACGTTCTGTCAGTAATAAATTTTTAATCAAAACATCTTCCTTGTATATGGAAAAAATAAGTGATCAATAAAATTCAGTTAGTACTGAGTATAAATACTGTAAATCAACACGAATTGGTTTGTATTCTTCAAATCATCATCAAACCTACTACAATATATAAACAATATTGGGATTTTCCAGCTGAACTTTTAATCCCTTATCAGAAAGTAAACTATTTTTAGTCAGATTCCTTGTCAGTAAACAGTGTTTCTGTAATTGAAATGCAAAACGCTATTTTAAATATTAGTACACATCAAAAGTAGACGAATTTATTATTCTCAATTGTATGTATACAACTATTAATAAATAGTTTCTTATAATATAAATAGGTTCTTCCAAATATTAACTTCATTAATTTCATGGTGTAAGTAAGGTACGTTTAAATCAGAACCAATTGGGTTTTTTAATTTTACCGATTTAAAAACGAAAGGAATTAAATGCTTTTTTTGTACCTAAAATGACGTTTGAAATTTAATTTTCAGTATATTTTTGGAATTAACAACAAATTTTTAATATACATTAATGAGAACAACAAATATAGTCAGTACTTCGATTTTTGTCCATTGTAAGTTGAACTATACGGTGCATTGGACAGCTGTGCCGAATAAGGAAATATCTACAATATTTGAGATTCTAGGATCCTTTGAGTATACAATCAGGCGTGGAATTATTATGACTCTGTTTTGTAACCTGGTACATTGATAACACCGACAGCTGACACTCGGGACTTCAAGTACGAGGCTCGTGTGTACTTATATTGTAGGTACTTCTTTGTTCAAACCAGAGAAAAAATCAGTCATGTCCAAATACATATAAATTAATCGGATATAACGACCCGAGTTGTGTCTAGATATAGTTTGTACTAATGTACGTGTTATCTAGGTACCATGAAGTATTATTATTTCGAGACCGTGTCACAGCACCACTGTGGCGTGCCATAATCACTGTATAGTCTGTTATCACCAATGATAAGACATGCCGACATTGGACTTAGCCAAATACCGCGTGTCGTAGGCAGGTGAAAGGTGCCAAACCAGTGAGGGCGTAGGGCCACACTTGGTCGTATATAAGTATGCCAGAGTTCTCCTGCATCACCACACACCTCACACCACATACATCAACATGCTGTACGGGGTGAGTACAACCACATTTCTTATTATTGATTCTCTTTTTAGCTAATTTATAAACTCATTTAAAACGTTCATTATAAACATTGAATTAGTATTTCTTTTTCTTGGATAAGTATTTGCAATTTTTAGTAAAGTACAGCTAAAATGGTTTAATTACTTCCTCAATAGTAAATAATCTGGTAACGTATTGATATCTTTTTCTTTCTCCATTTACTCCTATAATGTTGAGTCCATTCATGTATAAATTTAAAGTAAATAATGTTTTATTCAAAACAAAATATAGTGCCATAATTATAAAAGAAATTGGAATAGGCGAGACATTAAACATATTTTTTCTTTCAATTTATAACTAAAGGTTATTAATATTTATGTTATACTATTTTTAACATTATTTACCGAGAAAAAAACAAAATGTTTATATATTTAAAGTTACGATTATTTATTTCTGTAAGTAAAGATTTGACAGTTAGATTAAAATGCTTAACTTCTTGTAATCAAATGTAATACTTCGGTCGTTTTAATATTTTAACATAATTAGGGCTTAAGTACTGCAAAAGTGTTTCTATAACTGAAAACACTGAATAAAATATAATTTAAACATTGTCACGTTTATATTGTTTTTAAATAGTAATATATTTAAAAAAAATTATATTTGCATTTATCTAAATACAAATTTAATATTATTAGCTATAGAGAGTTGTTTCTACATCTGTATGACTACTGGTATAAAGATTGGTTGCCACATTGGTAGCATTTTACTGTAATGGGAAAGGAATGTGGCGAAAATATCGCTGAATATTATATTATAGTTATATTATTGTCTAATAAATTAAAGTGTTTTTAGAGCTAAACACGAATACATACCGATGCGTAAAGAATGAAAAGTATAGTTGTATATTTGGTTTTGGAACTAAACAAATTATTGTTGCGATAGATTGGCGAACGAAACATAAAAAGTTTCAACTAAATAAGAGTTTTTTGTACAACTTAGAAAATTACAGCCCAAAATCCAAATGGATTACAATTAAAAAATGGATAGGATAGATTAAAATTATCGTGTAAATAATGAAAATAAACAGCATTGTAGATACAGATTTTAAAGTAAAACAGTTGTTATAAATAAAAACATTAGTTTAACTAAGGGATCTGTTAGATGCCCATGTTGAAGCACAGTAACGACATTATATTCTATCAACGAGTATATATCTCCGTTGCAATTGCTAAAATTGGCAATTGATTCCTAACGTTGAGTCTTATCACTTTTTTCCATGCACACAACGTTAAAAATAGTAGTATAATATGTACATATAGCTTTCAAATCACTGGGAACTTTGTTCAATTTGAAATTTGATATCTCTGTTCTTAGTCCACCGAAAAAAGATTTTGTGAATAAGTATGAACTAAAATGTAACTTGAACTCTAATTTCATTAGTTTTGTTTTTTTGTAAATAATAAAATTGTTACATAGTTTTAAAACTGAATTTAGTTTAAATTTAAAATGTTACTGTATATACTGTAAGTGCATAAATATAAAGAAATACGCGATGAAACAAATTGTAAATGTATAGCTGAATAAGTTTATAATGCAATTCATTTAAAGGAAGAAAACTGAAGATGTTTCTTATCACCGTTTGCCTTGGGAATATATAGGTAATTTAGTATTAGGACAACAAAGCCGCCTAAAAGTAGTCACATTAAGGTACTGTTGTTTAATAGTTAATTATATACGCTCCTTCCCAATACCATCATCTATTTCAGTTTCTTACGCAATGTTTAATAACAATTATTTTATCTTTGCAGTTAGTTGTAATTGGCAGCGTTCTGGTAGCAGCTGTGTCTGCCCAGTACGGAGGCTATGCTCACGCACCTAGGTACGCCCCTGCCAGTTACGCCCAGCCCGAGCCCTACGACCCCAACCCCCAGTACTCCTTCCACTACGCCGTCAATGACCCCAGCACTTACGACATCAAGAGCCAGAAGGAGGAGCGTAACGGAGACTACGTGACCGGCTCCTACGAGCTGTACGAGCCTGACGGTACCAAGCGTACCGTGGAGTACTACGACCAGGGCTACGGCTTCCAGGCTGTCGTCCACAAAGAGCCTGCTCACGGTGCCCCCGTATACTCTGCCCCCGCATACAGGCCAGCATACTCCAGGCCTGCATACTCTGCACCTAGATATTAAGAATCAGTTCATCACAACTCCATGTCAATTCCAAAAGACCATTTTCATTGAATTACATATCAATCTTACACTGTAATTTCATTAAGTCATGTAATTATTAGTTAAAATATTTACGCAAGTTTTTACAGAAATGTGTGGGTTTGTAAATATATTATTTACAATATGTACTTTTTTGTTATTTATCCTATCACCTACTGATTGTAGAGTTTATCTAAAACATACTACAAGAGCTTATGGGGCGTAAAAAATATTACTATCCGCCATTTTTATGCATTTGTAATAGTAATAGGTAAATAGCAATAATTGATGCAAGTGGAAAGAGTTCAAGATATACGTGTTGGAAACGGCGTTGTAGGCTACACATAACGTGGGTATGGTGGCAAGGGTTGATTTAATGTGAATTCGCGTTTTCGTCTCCCACTTAAGGCAGTGTGTGAGCATAATACTGTCACTTGACTCCTCGAATCTGGAATCTATATCTGTGTAGAGATATTAAAAAAATAAGTCGCCGATAAAGATGTTCGAAATTAACTCTTTACATCGTTTCGACATCGGAGACGCATAGACTACAGAAGAAGGATGTGTGGTTTACCAAGTAGTCATTCAGTGTGATCCAGATGAGACAGTGAGAACATCTCTCTTCATCTGCACATGACGAGATACCTATGACAATAACGTGCGTCGCAATAGTAATACTGTTATACTGCCACTCTACGTTACTGTTTTATGTATCTTTACGCATAAATTATAAACAAATGTCTAGTACGAGGTGAGTTTGAGGAACACTTAAACATTTGATACTTTTATAAAATGTTAACATTTGTTATTTGTATTTTTAGAGAACCAGCGTTTAATTCCATGTTTTAAGTAATCTTCCTGTGCTACTGAAATCACTCTCCTTAAAAATCTATAAACTGCAGTCTGCAAAAAGGCTGTTCCTGATACACTGACGTCGTCTTCGGTCTTCAGACATACAATAGTACAGTCAGACATAATACAATCTCCCCGTTTAACTGGACTCGTCTTTAGTCGAGACCTTTAAAGCGTTGTATTATTGTAGAATTGAGAAATTAATTTTACTGAAACGGTGACAGTGGATCAAAATCTGAATACTCAAAGGACATTCCGAAAAGTTAATATGTGAACGAATATTCGCTCAGAAGTGAATTACTTAAGGGACTCGGATGGGCAAAAAATTTTTTTTTACCGAAAATTGTTTTTTTTATGATTTTGTATTCCCTGTTTCATTCTTTTTCAGAAAATACTTCACTTAAGATTTTCTGATGGTTAGTTCTTTTTTTATAGCAGTTTTTCTAAAGAATTGCAAACAGATTTTGACGTGCAAAGTACCAGAGAGCGATGGCCAATAAGGAGGCCTATGATCATAAAGATCATTTTCCACTTGCCTAAAGTGGTAATAGACAAAATAAAACCAATATTTAGGGACTTGGCTTCACCAGACCTTCTAAGGAAATGTTTACACGGAGGTACACAAAACCCCAATGAATCCGTCAACAACATAATTTGGTCTCGCCTTCCTAAAAAATACATTTATGCTAAGGTCAACCCTTGAACTAGGTGTATATTGAGGCTTTTGTTTGCTTGAATCAAGGTAATATTGGTGATATGTTTAGCTTTAACAATTAGACTAGAAGCCTGGCAACAATTTGGTCAGACAAATGAAACAGAAAGATGAGATCCGGAATCAGACAAGCAGAAAATGCCATCGAGGAATTAGAAAAGAAGTGCCGGCAGGAGGGAAAAATTAACCAAATTAAAACTGGAAGAGTTGCTTGAGGAAGAAGAGGATCCAGATAACCCAGCATATGCCCCTGGACACTATTAACTGTAATTTATTTTTGTATTTTTATAGAGTTGGTTACAATGAACTTCAAATGCGTTTTTCTGTAAAACTATGTTTTTTGTTCGATAGGTACACTTTTCTCAAGAACTATTATAGGTAGCCTGTTGATTCTTTTTTTAATTTGTTCCCTAAGTAATAATCTACATTTTGAATACATATTATTGCCTTATGTTTAGTACTTAGTTTTATACATCAGAGTAAATTGTAATTTTTTATGATATTTTTTGCATAAAAAGAAAAAAAATGTCACACGTTTATCTGAAAAGATTTTATATAACCCTGTATTCAAAATGTTAAGAAAAGTACAAGGAGCAGAATACAAAAAAAAAATTAACTGGCTACCATTTATAGTTTTTAAGATAATGGTACCTAAAATTCATCAAATTAACATTGCGGGGATAGGCCCATCCGACTCCCCTTAAATTGTATTTTTCTGTCCAGTTTCTTCCATTCTGCCTAAACGAAAATGTATTCTTTTCTCATCTCCACGTAAACAAGGAAAACACACGTAAGATTTTGCAGTAAGAGCTTATTTTCTGAAATAATCTAAATGAAACGTAATTATTAGAGTTAGTTGTAATCGCATATTATTTGTAATACTTTACATTGTATAAAACAACTAGTTTCAAAATAATCTATTTTTACAAGAAATCCTGGACTTTGGATATAAATATGGTTTCCCAGACGTGAGATAAAAAACTCGCCCACGTAGTAAATAATGTGAACGCCATTAACTCGCCATGGCGATTATGATTATTTTAAGTAATGCCTTCTTTAGACGATGTTGTATTGTAACTGACTGATCTATGTTATTTACTGGGGTAACTATTTCCCCTTTGACACAGTTTTATGAATTTATTAGCTCTAATAAGGTAACATTTGGACATAATCATCTGTTTGCTAGTATAAAACAGAGTGATAGTCTTGTCTGAAGTCTATGAACGTACTTTTAGATATTTAATAACTAACTCACTCATATTTGTATTCCGTTTCCACCCAAACGTATACATTTAATAATTTAAACCTTTTTAATATATGTGCATACCTTTCCTCAGAACAATAAACATACCGTTGTTAGTACCTAAGATTTGCAATAAGGTAAAGCGAGGAGAGATTGCGCGGTAGGAGAGATTGCGCCCTCTTTGTTCCAGCTGGTTGGAGTTGGGTGCGCGCGCAGCGTCCCTCAGTGCCTCGATCCGCTTCATTAGTTGAGTGTTGTTCTGTCAAAAGTTCAAGACGCTAAGTCTGTTTATTAGTGATATATATTAAACCTACAACTTTCATTTCAAAGGTAAGTGGCTGAATTTTTGTTGCAGGATGCATGAAATTTAATCAGTACGATGCTACGATACATTATTCGGTATTTACCATTTTTTCTAGAGAGGTAATGACATAGGCAAACTGTACAGATAGTGGTTTGGTCAAATCTCGCTTCGGCCATCTTAGTTTAAGCCTGCGCAATCTCTCCTACCGATTTAGGACAGTACGCGCATTTCATGTTGAGGAGAGATTGCGCATTTATTCCATTTAATGTAATGGTAGGAGACATTGCGCATGGATTTCATAATTAATATTAACTATTTGTGAATCTACATATTCGTTAGAAATTCATTAAATGTATATTATGAATCTTTATTTATTTTATTAATATGAATTGCATATTACCATTAATAAAACAACTTAAAAAAAAAATTAAAACATATTATTTACCAAGATGACTATTATTTATTTATTTTTTACAGGCTAACATGCCTAACGTGTACAAGAGGAAAACAAACAAAGGATCCTGGACAGAAGATGATCTATCATCAGCTGTATCAGCAATAAAGAATGGATCATTATCAATAAGAGCAGCAAGCAAGAGGTTTAAAATACCAGAGTCTACATTAAGACATCGAATGAAGAAGAATGATTTTGCAAAACGGAATTTGGGTCCAGATGGCCAACTAGGATTGGAAGCCGAGAAAAAATTGGCTTTGCACATAATAAAACTTCAATCTGTAGGGTTTGCACCTACACAAAAGAATGTTAGAATGTTAGCTTACAATTTAGCAGAAACATTGGGTATTAAACACACCTTCAACAAAGACCATAAAACCGCTGGAAAAGTTTGGTTTTCGTCATTCATGCGGCGACATCCTAATTTAAGTGTGAGAAAAGCTCAAGGCATTAGTAGAGCAAGAACAGAAGGAATGAATAGGGAAGAAGTAAAAAGTTATTTCAATCTTCTCACTTCCACCTTAAAAGAAAACAACCCTTTTAGATAAGCCCAACTGTATTTGGAACTGCGACGAAATAGGAGTGCAGCTTAATAATGAGCCTGGAAAAGTTATTGCCCAAAAAGGAAGCAAAGACGTTCACGTCGTTACAAGTGCTGAAAAGGGAGAAACTGTAACTATTATGGCCTGCTGCAATGCAGAGGGACAGTTCCTACCACCTTTTTTGTAATTTTTAAGGGAGTTTACGCTAAACCACAATATATCAAAGATGCTCCCCCTGGAACTGTTTTAAAAATGAGAAGAGAAAGTGCGTACATAAATAGTGAACTGTTCATGGAATGGATTTCTGAACACTTCATCCCAAGAAAGTCTCCTGGAAAGCATTTGCTAAATTTTAGATGGCCATGCCTCACACATGAACTGTCCCAATATGTTTGCAAAAGGCTTATGATAATGACATCATTATCTTATGTCTGCCTAGTCATACTACACACTACCTACAACCCCTAGATCGTGTAGTATTCAAGCCTTTGAAAACTTATTTTAAAGATGCTTGTAACAAATTAGTCACATCTCGTTGTGGTACTGGCAAAATTTCAAGGGACGATTTTGGGCCATCTATTGAATTTATCTTGGCCTCGTGCTGCCACTGTTTCAACTTGGAGTTTGCTGCGTTTCGTGCCACAGGAATCCATCCTCTAAATATTGATGTGATACCAGACTATGCATATCTTTTACATTGTGACCAAGATGTAAACCAGATTGTTCCTGATCCCACAACACTCCAACCAACCTTGACATCAGTTAATAATCCAGTATCTGAAAAACACTGAACCACCTATTTCAATCCAATCATCTCAATCAAATCATTTAATCCCTCCAATCTGTCAACCATCAACCTCAAGACAATGTTCAGCCGCATCTGTAGAAACTCCAACAAAAGTTTTTACAAAAACTTCAACCGATTCCTAAAAGTTTGGAGCCTTCAAAATCAAAAAAGGAAGCAAAGTGCCATGAATGTTACAGATCCAAATAACATAAACCAAAATTCAAGATAAAAAAAGAGTTAGCATCAAACAAGAAAAAGCGACCAGATGAAAATAAGAAACCTGCATGGAAAGAACAACCAAAATCTTGCAAGATACAAAAAAAAGGACTTAAAACAAAGAAACGGTTGATGTTTGAGCAATCTTCTACATCTGAGGAAGATGACGCAGACATTGAACTTCTTTCCGATCATGTCAGCGATAATGAAGATGATGAGTGTACAGAGTTGTCTTGAACTATATCAGGAGACTACTTCGACATCTGACTGGATCAAGTGCATGGTCTGTGGAAGATGGATGCACGAGAGCTGTACAATTTATGAAGGAAAGTGCATATTGACTGTGGACGCCGTGAAAAACGTCAAAAAAAAATGATTTTAATGCTCTATTATGTAATAATGTTTTTAAAATGTGCCCAAGTTAAAATGTTTAATTTTTCAATTTCTTACATCAAGTTTGAAGGTTTCATTAGTTTACATTAATTAAATATGTTTATAAAGTGTGAATTGCAGTAGTTTATTCCCATAAACAATCTCTCCTACCCATGTGCGCAAACTCACCTACCCTACGAGGAGAGATTGCGCAAAAAACACATTTTACGATTTTTTTTATTTATTTCGTTATTAACATAATATAAATTCTGGAAAAATTACAGAGAATAGACAACCATACAATGTAAATATAACACTAAAAAAATTGTATATTCAACTAAAAATTTTCGTTTTATTTAGATATTTTGAATTGTGCGCAATCTCTCCTCGCTTTACCTTATTTAAACATTTTTCAAAAATCCGTTTGATGACAGCAGAGAGTAAACGTCATCAATTTAATGAAACCTCATTTTAGGAAGAAAGTTCCAGACTCAATTTACAAGAAACAAAACAATTTTTAATGAAAATATCTTTTTAAACTTACTTCACAACATATTAGATGTGACATCTCCGGTCACCTAGATAAATTGCAATTACATATGCCTTGTAATGTATTATAGAAACTAGTAACATCGGTTTTCCAATGACATAGAAAATGTTAATCGTAAAGCTAAAATAATAATATAAACATATTACCTTATACTGTGAACAGTATCTAATCCAGCTGCCTCAACTGATGAAGCGTGTCAAAACGCTTCATTGATTGTTTAATTTAACCTAAAACGTAATTATTTGGTTAGTTATCTACCAGAGATAAAGATCAGAATACAGATCTCAAAATCTAGTGTTACTAATTTCCTTGAATCCTGTAACCTTCACAAGGTTGGAGTTACTACAGTTGTACATTTGAAGAAATGCGTGAATTGTAAAAATTAAAGTAACATTAACTTATACGAATATTAATCTTAGTACCATCTTACTAAGAGTTATTCACAAATATTCTTGCTACCAGAAGGAGAATTCCAAATTTCCAAATTTTATTCAACCTGTGACTAATTAATTAACCGAAGGAACGTTTTTAAAGGTACTTGTTCGTGGAACGTCGCAAGAAAACCGTTACACAGTAGGTGGGCGACACGAACTGTAGCCGAGGCCGGAGCCGGTACTGGGCTGGCAGGCCATAGTCAAGGTGATGGACAAGTTCACGGTCGTTGTCAGTGTACCGTGGCTCCCGCGATTGCCGCGTGTTTACAGTTGTTATTGTGATTGTACTTGTCAGTGCTTTATAGCGATAGTGCATAGAGATAGTGAATTATAGACTGTTATACTGATAGTGAATTTTAGACTGTTATATCGTTAGTGCAGTGAAGAGGTGAATTTACAGACTGTTGATTTGAGAACGTATGGCTTGGGAGAAAGGGATAAAACCACAAATTTAATACTGTTTTCATCAGAATAATCCTAAATAAATTAATAATCTCAACAAAGGTAATATTATCAGTATTATATAATAGCTGTTCATACGGGAGACCACGAAAGCCTTCACTACAAAATTATTTAGAATGTCGCTAGTTAATTAAATAAAATTCAATTAATTTTCATTTGAACACCGCATGAAACCGTAAACCTAAATGTAATTGTTAACACAACAATATTTTTGGAAAATCATCTTTAACTTATTTTATAATTCAAAACTCCGTAAAAGACAACGTTTTAAATGGTGCCTTCTATAAAATCCTTATTATTTCTTCGTACGATTAACACATGAAAAGTTAACTGGAATTTTTACATTGTATCAGAATAAATGTAAAAAAACCTACTTAGGAGAATACTAACGAGCCAAGAAACATGAGGTATCGAAACATAGTTACCAATATAACTTGACATTTTTGTGATTTATTGTGTTATGTACTAGTGAAACAACTGTAATAAGTGTGTGTGGGGGGAGGGGTGCGTGCGTTGCGTGCAACAAATATTAATGCTTTTGTTATCAATCTTCAACATTTATACTTGGCACCAAAACAAAAAATTAACAATTAATTGGAACAGATAAAGTAGAATCTAAAAACTCTGCTATACTAAATTTTATATACATGTACAACTTTTATAATAAGAATTATTTGTATAAAGCTCATACTGCTGTATTATATTACTGCACATGGATTGAGGGTATTTTTATACAGATTGTTTGTTTGAATGTTAAAATGTCGTAAAAAAACCTTGAGGGGAATAGGCTGTTAAGTAACCGTCACAGCCACATCCAAAACCAAAGGACAACCATGTGGAGAGAAGTTAACTTCTAGAAGGCGTTTTGAGTGTATAATGTGTTTACGCATGCAACTTTTTAATCTATGATGTAAAGTTTGATAAAACTAGTTTTGAATTAAATTATGTGACTTCATTAGTTGTATAAATAGCATAAGTGAAAGGGGGATAGGTTATTTTTAATTATCAACACCTAACAAGCCCATAGCGTGTAATGTCAGATGACAATCGACGTCGTGGTTGCACTGTGTACTTGTCTTGTCTAGTAAGACCGGTGTTGGCAACCAGAGCGATATATTTCCATACTTCCAATACTGTAAGTAAAAAACTACAGCTCAATCACTGCCAGGTCTACATTTTTACCTCGAAACTCGTTTTTTGATGTGTAAATTTCTGTTTTTAACACTGGTGTTCATTAAGAAACGGGTTCAGGTGTGATCTCAAGTATGTGCCACTCTGGAGTTTTTATTTTTAATGTTAGTTGTCACTTTTTAAGAATCATGACAAGCCAT
The DNA here is from genome assembly GCF_021130785.1 of Homalodisca vitripennis. Classification (NCBI taxonomy): domain Eukaryota; kingdom Metazoa; phylum Arthropoda; class Insecta; order Hemiptera; family Cicadellidae; genus Homalodisca; species Homalodisca vitripennis. Next base: position 5,243 of record NW_025785261.1, on the reverse strand, counting down.
CTTAATTCTAATACATCTACATTTTTCTAGCTATAGAATTATCATGTTAACACTTTGACTACCGACCGGTGAAAGCTTAGGATAAGTATACTTGTGCAGATGAAACAACATTATTTCTACTGATTTCATAGATGTAAATTGTTTTTCAGATAATCAATAAACAATGTGAAGCTTTATAAAAATTATACTGTTATTATTCAAACAACATTTTAAGCGTGAGATTTTAGATAAGTCTTTGGATTGAGAATTATATTTAAAATTCTTATCAAACAATTAGGTGCTTATTGTTGTCATATACGGCATGTGTGACTCAAACATTCCTTAAATTTACTCAGAGTGAGGCTTAATCAGAATAAATTTCGCTCTGTAACCTATTAGCTTCAGTCCACTGGTTTTAAGTAACAGAAGTTACTGAATAAAAACAATGTTGATATATAGTATAAAAAGGTTTTTTTGAAATATAGATTAATAAACAATTGTGTCCGTATGAGTTTGTTTTTTCCATTAACCAATATCAATATAAAACAAACTAGCAAATAAGTACATTTTTCGTTTTCTAAACATGCTACATTGAATATAAATACATATTTTTATTATCGCATTTTTTGAAACTCTCATTTCGTTTCATAAAGAAATTTAGACGGATTTGTTCGGTTATCGTCTCTTTGAATTCCATAAAACGATCGCTTTTAAAACTCCGATTTGATTGCTTTAATACAATTTAAAGTACAAACTGACTAGGTATAGATGGCGAGGTAGTCAACTTATTTCCATTTCCATCATTAAGCTAAGAGGATTGTCAGCGAAGCCGGTTTGTACCTAATCCATTGATACGGCTGGAAAAACCAGATATTATTGGCAAAGGCGATTGTATTTATAATGGTATTACATGGTTGAAGAAAAATATATCTAGAGAGGTAGGTTTACTACAAAATGTATTTTTATATGCGTACATTAGCATTATTTAGTAAATTTCACTCCTTTAGGGCTAGAAAAAAAGGACAAGTGATATGTTGTGATGTATTTTATGAGATTTTCAAAATAACAAACTTTGGTCCGGTTGTGAAAACAATGCACGTCTCTCAATTTCCAGCATACAAATTGAATATACTCTAAAGTATACTCCAAATAAAAGTAAAACCTAATGTTTTTAATGCACTGTTGTTATTCTTCTTCGTATTAATGCAGTTTGGTTTTCTCAAAGAGGTTTAGCGTGTTCTTTTAAAACTTTGGCTTTTTACTATTTCTAAGTACGTATTACGTTATTACTTGATACGAAGTAGGCCCGCTATTGGTGTTAACAGTTATGCACCAATAAACATCCATAACAATTGTGTTAAAAATACGCATACCTTAGAGCTGCCATCGCCCTAGCTCCAAAGACGTTCAGGTTTCCAAATATATTTAGGTTAACAGTATAAATATAAACTATACGTTTACACTAATTTCGCTAAAATCCATTAATCCGTGTGTGTGTGTGTGTGTGTGTGTGTGTGTGTGTGTGTGTGTGTGTGTCACGCTTGGATTTTAATATTACATTCACTCGTACATATTTCTCCACATTATATTAATATTTATCTATTATGTGTATAATATTTTTTTAAACCGCATGAACTAGTAATTTAACTATACTAGAGTAAAAATCAAAGTCAAAATTATCAGTCCAGACATTTATTATACCATTGAATATTACATAGTTTTTGGCGTTACTCAAATAGAACACATCAACACATTAAACACATCACCTTAGCAAAGCCACATCTATAATTGAACAAAATGTATCAAGGTATCATTGCGGCCCTCAATCCGTAACGGTCTCTTTTTGGAGAACAAAAATCTCTTGAAATTATTCTGAGAGCTAAATCTCCGAAAACGTTATCTCGTAAGTAAAGACAAACACGCATAGAAAACCTCCATAGGTTGCAAGCAACAGAGCTTTTCATGAACCAACGGTAGACTTCGTAAGGTTGAAATACACAAGTTACGTTTTTATTGAGACAGTCTAATGTAAATATCTCATATCATATTATTCTTTATCTTAACTCCCAAAGATCTCACTACAGAAAAAAGCGTTGATGCTGTTATATTATTCAGTTTACGTTATAAAAGAAGGTCAGACATATGGTTGAACGGGGATATATGGTTTCAGGTTAGGACGTTGTTTGGATATTAGAGTTATTACATATCTTAGTGCGTTTAGATAAAAATTAACTATTATTTTTCAATCAATTTTATTCCATTAATGTTCTGAAATAACTCAATTTTTACTCCCTGCATTTTAATCACATATTTTGAATAATATATTAATTTGCTATTACATTTCCTATATTTGTTACTACATTCGTGCATTATACTTTTCTTTCCTTCACCACGTATTTCACCCTTTTGTCTTTCGTCATTGTTATAGTTTATTATATCATGCCCTCGTTTTGTTTCTTGAATGATGTTTGATTTAATTTTCTCATGATGATGTTCTATCTTATATCATTTCAGTTTTTCCTTTTGTTCCATTTGGAACTGGTTCTTCAGATAAATCATATGTACAAAAAACCTTTCCTTTATATTTACTCCATCTGTTCTATATCCATGTGTTCTGTAATAATTTATTCAATAAAAACAAGTTAGTTAAATTAGAAGAATAGTTATCAAATTGTGTTTGTATGGACACAATTGCGATATTTAAAGAAAGGATTAGTGTCACCAGGAAACAAAATTATTGTATAGTTGTAAGGAGAGTCAGAATTGTTTACAAACGAAGGCAAGTCAGTAAAGAACATTAAGATTAATAATGGTCCTAAGATGAATCCCTGGGGAACACCAGTTTTTTATTAGGCTGAATTCAGAATACTTTACCGTTGGATACTAAAAATGCCTACAAATTGAATTCAGTTGATCAAGTTTGATGAAATCCAGTTTAAAGGTATACTTGTGATGTTATTATGATCAAGTTGTTAAAGAAATCTATTAAGCGTTTTCATATCGTAAATACTGTATAACTCAACTTATCGTGATTAACGATCTTGTAAAGTAGTTTAAAAACTGCTATAATAAATAAGATTTATAGCAATACCATTCATTTTTATAGCTACTAAGAACATGTATAAAATACATAAAAAATTCTGAACCCGTTTGGTTGAGATGGTGACGACAAAGCGCGAACATAAATTCACACTTGCACGCTTTATTAGCTTGTGTCGTCACCTAATCATAACAATGTATTAATTTTATTTCTATTGTACGATGCAGACTTTCTAATTTCCATTCATAATGGCCCATGTAGCCCATTAAAACATACGCAGATTAAAAATTATAATAGTAATTTAATTATAATATAACATTGAAGTACATGTAATTTTAGTAGTGTAAATAAATGCTATTAATAAATAATATGCAACACATATTAATATAGTCGTCTCTTATATTAATAAAATGTGCACTGTAGTAGTTTACCCTTGGGATCTAAAGATTAAGACAATAAAAACTAGAGTTAGCTCATTCTTCCCAAAACAGACCGTGAAGTTAAGAGATCCTAGGTGTCTTAGTAAGTTTAAGACCCGGAAGACCTGAAGGCAAAGAGCGTATTACTTATGCTTCATGTATGTTTATTTTCATATTCGTTAGTTTGTTTCATATGCTTAGATTTATATTCGGTTTTCCTTAAGGGGACTGTTACCGCCTATCCTTAGTCCATATAAACTTAATGCAGGTTTCTAAAAATATTGAGTCATGATAGAGCTTTGATGTTTTTTGGCTTTTAAAGCACACCTTTTTATAGTTCGTGACCAACCAAAATTTACAATTTTATCATCTTTTAGTATTAAAAAAACAAATTTTAAAAAATTCACCTTTTTAAAACTAAAAAAATCACAAAATATATTTTATTTCTAAGATAATACTTTTTATTTTGTAAAACCCTTTATTCAGGACCTAGATTATAGTACAAAGTACAAGTGGTAAAAATTTGAGAGGTCTAAAGTTCATAAATGAGAGAAAACTTGCATATAAATAGACAAAAAACCAACTTTACGGGAATCGAAGAAAATGTCTTTAACTACAATAGCCTAGTAGTTTCCTGAGCTGTAGGATGGATTAATCTGGGTCTTCACTTTGTGTAAACATGTCTTCAAGGCGTTTTCTTTTCGAAACTCTCTTGTTCCTTATTTTCTTGTCTAGTTCTTGAACTTTCTTGTCCGCTTCCTTCACTCGCACTATTTCTAGGCGCTGCATCGCTTTTACAAAATTTTTCCCTGGACGTAGGTTTAATGCTTCCAAAACTTGTAATTTACTAGAAAAGCCGTCATTAAAGCTACAAACTGCAGAGTAAACACCAAATTTAAGGGTAGGCAGAGTTACAAAAATTTCTTTTTGGTATTAGGGACCAAATGACACTATTCAATGACTCATTTTGGTTTTGAGTTTTCCCTTTCAAACATCGCTCCAACAGTTTGGTTTCTGAAAGGTCTTTGAATATGGGTTTTATATAAAAACTCATAACACACTAAGGGATGTGAACATGTTTATCATGGTGATACATTTTATTGGTCAGTAAACTCAGGTTATATTTACACCATGTCTCATTGTCTTTAGGGCATAGCTGATGAGTAGGTTTTATGCATTTGATGACATCGTGTGAAAGTACACTGCCTATATTGCCTTTCTCATCTCTTCAACACTCTGCACATTTCGCCTTTATGGCCAGGCCATAATAGGTCTGCAGTTTTTGAAAATTAGGCTCACTTAGCCTACCCTGCCCACCTAATCCCTTACCATCCTCAAGTTTTACTTTACCCGAGACAGATTTTAATTTTAAAAGCCGCTTTCCCCATCCTTTTTTTGACAGTAGTAACAATAATAGTAACCTGAAATAAAGATGCTAGACAGTATAGCCAACATAAAAAGTTAAATACAAGCAAAAAAATGAAATATATGAAAGTGTTAGCTAGTGGAACATGACTGATGTTCAGTTAGTGTCGAAAAAATGATATGCAAGGGTTTCAATAATATTTTTTTTACCAACTTATAGTAATCATAGGAAAAAACAAATTACTGCAATGAAATCAGTACATTCCAAAGAAAAATAAGGAAAAAAAAATATTATTTTATTTATTTTTTGGGTAACAGTCCCCCTTGCTTACTATGATGATTACTACTCTCTCCTGTATATCCTGTTTAAACATTGCGTAATAAAAAATATTAATGTCTTTAGTAGTACCGAACAGGCTTCTCTAAAGTTCTATGGTTTT
>NW_025785260.1:0-21033 GCF_021130785.1 Homalodisca vitripennis | reverse complement strand
AAAATTATTCATAAACTTATATTACAATCAAAATTTCCTTTCGGTTTAAACCTTCGTGTCATTTATACAAAAATTTGTATTTTTTAATCTTTGGCAATTCTGATGAAAACAGCAGCTGTGAGGATTGTACTCTTATGTATAATCCATCAGATGTCATTTACTATACATGTAAACAACGAAATAGAAAAGTAAAAAATATTGACTGTAGCAGTTTTGTCATTGCGTGAAAACATGGTTAAAAATGTTTTCTAAAAATGAAATCTAGCGAGATCAATTTATTGCCCTATAATGAAACATAAACATTAAAGCTACACATTAATAGAATTTATTTGCATATTATCTATCAGTTTTTAGTTTTTAATCACACTTTATTAACCTGTCTCTCCTTGGAAATAATTCCATCATTCTCCAAAATCTTAAAGACTTTCATCAAATTTTCCGCATGGGAAACCTGTGTTTTTTTTGTGGTAGTTGACAAACATATCCATCGTGGGAAATCATTGGAAGACCTTTGAGATGTGAGACTTGGTTTTGGCCTGTTTCTTCTTGTTAGGAGCCAGGTCTGAATTGAAAAAATTAACTTTTACCTCGCCAGAAAAATCATACTAATGGGTCCTAGTAGGAAGGTTTGATTGTAGGGAGCTGATATAGTGATCCTCTCTTTTAAGGGCGCTTTGCTTGCAGCAAATGTGGTTTACTCTGTAAAAAATATAGTAACTTTTTGCAAAACTTACAAAAATGCTTTGGAAAAGAATGCTGATGCAACAAATTTAAATAAATAAATAATGGGATTTGATAAATTAATTTGTAATTAAAACAAATTATAACTAGGAGAATTAATTTTTAGAACATAGGTAAAAGTGAAAAGAATCCGACATAAGGTTTTACTAAAACAAAATTCATCATGACATTTAATTACTGCAAGTATACAAGAACATAAGTTTTCTAACTATTTAGTATTTGAGTTATGAACTATTGGCAATCGTCCCTCGTGAACAAAAAAAATAAAGTTTTTTAGGGAATGAAAAATAACAAATAATGAATTTTTACATTTAAAAGTGGAGCTCACTTTAACTTTTGCCTGTAAGATAGTAAGAAGTGATGGTTGGGTGATTGTATAATATTTTGTTTTTTGCTTTGACAAAAGCATTTCCATAAGCTAGCAGTAATGGCCAGAGGCATTTGTGATCAAACACCTCCAGACCTATGAGACATTATCTTTTAGTAACACAGGTACTACCGTCAAAAGGCCTGCAATCGTTTATTATTGCCATCAGTCGGCTGACCGGCCAGATCCATTGTGGTCAGCCTGATAATGAACTTTTTATTCTCAAAAGGTCTAAATTAACAAAAAATGTGCCCTTTTTTATTTGGATTAAATTCCCCATGATTTCAGTTTTAATTTGTTATTTTAACATATCAAAGGATGGTGCAACTACGGCTAACGTCAGCAGCAACCAATATGAGATTGACTCATGGTCATAACAAAGAAACAGTGTGACGCCCAGCACAGATGTATAATAAGGAAGTATTCTACTTCCAGCGCAAGAATAGTAATTCCAGTTTTAAATATTTCCCTATAAACTTTATAAAATGTTGGTTGGTCTATTTGCTCTTGAAACCCTTATATTCCTTTTGTACAAGGAGAACTGGTAGCAATTGGTTAATAACACACAAAAACACGTTATTATGCCACTTTGGCCATTAATTTTCACATTTAGCCGATAAGTTGTAATGACATTTCAAGAAAGACCTACATTGTTGTATATATCTATACCCTTTAGGAATATGTGATTTGGTATATTAAGGATGGTATGAAAATCGCATATAGTTTTTAGGGAATTTTAACTCTCGTAGAGATGTTTAATAACATAGAGCAAAAATTAACGCTCTAAGTTCGTACGTTGTTTGGATAAAATTGATGTGAGACATTAGAAGAGATAGGAAATAAGGTGGAATTATCACTATTTTTATGCAGTCATAATCTAAAAACATGTTAATTAAATTATGTATGTCAGTAATTTTATCTGTTTTATGTCAAATAAGTAAAGACACGATTAACAATTTATTAAATAAACCATAATAAATAAAACAGGAACTGAGTGTTGATGATTTTACTTTTTATATTATATGGAACATTTATTTAAATCTATTCTAGAAAGGAAAATTCTAATCTAATCTCTCTTCATGATCTATCTCTACTATGTATATCTAAGTCCTAATTTAATTATAAAAACTATCCGTATTTAAAACAATAATGGGTCAAGTTTTTGATCATATGCTCGCTGTAAATCACTAAAATATTTTACATAGTAAGTTGGATTGTTCATTTTATTATTTATTAAAGTATGGTAAGCTCCCTGTGGATGTACACAAGCATTAAGAGTAAACAAGATTTTAAAAACTAAATTTTAACAATGTTTAAACAAGAGATATGTAATTACAAAAAAATTGTATAGTGAAAAGGATTAAGTTAATTGATTGAAAAAACAAATCTGCCAAGGCACAAATAGTAAAAAATGGCTCAGCACTGGAAACAATAATTTTATCAGCACTTGGAAGGTTTAAAGGATGGAGGATCTCTTACTTTACCTTCTGTTTACATGACACAAAAAAAACCGCTAAAACTTACTGATCCTAACCTACACTGATTCCATAAACAGAGAGTCATTTTTTACTAAAAAATAATTTTTTGAACTGGTACATGATATTAAAATATACGACAAAACCGATTGGAATAACTAATATGAAATTCGAGTGAGTAATTTTAACCCCTCTTTTTTACCAACTAATATTAATGATTACTGTCGATTTTCTGTCTTTCTGTTTTAGTTTGGTTATGTTATTGTTAAACAGCTGTGAATTAGAAAACTGACAAAGGTCTACAAAATAAATGAAGTTTTTTTTGTAGAAGATGGAAATCGTCGTTGTTTTGTATTCTGCCAGACGACAACAGATTGAGGCAACGTATTATTTTTCAGTAACAGTTGTTGAACATATTACCAAAACCAGACTGCGTTATGTGAACAAGAACAACTAATCTCTTTTCTGCTAGCTCTTCCTTTCTGAAGAATGTAAAAGCAGATATTGTTAATAGTTATATCAGAGGTCTCGTTACAAACCCATCAGACTCGCCTACCTATCCGAAATTAAATCTGGCGCACGGGCAACGATTGAAGTAACCCGACTGGATTTTTCTGTTTTAAAAACCCCTCGGTTCTTGGCTATTGGCTACCTGATTAAATCTGGGTCATATTAGAGATGGGGGGTTTATAAGGTATTGGCGTCAGTAACATCGTTACTCAGTGGTAACCTATTACCGGGATAAGAAAGAACAGAAGAGGTAATTAAAACCTCCATGTTGATTAACGCCAAAAAGCCCTCTTTTGTGGGTACCATGATCGTAATATTATTGGTTTATTAAAAATAACAGTTGTTTAAACGACCAGCAGACATAACTCGAGATGCCCAGTTAGTGCTTTAAACTGCACTTGACTGGAACAGATCCACAATCCGGATCAGTGAAATTTTCGAGCAAACGACAGCCGCCCAGCGAAAGAGTTAAATTGCAAACATTTACACCAACCAATCTTTATATCTTCTTAGACTAAGCATTAAAAACTTATGACATTTAACTTATACCTAAAGCTATAGGAAACTGATGGCTATGTATTTAATTTTATTTGCTTAGAACGCGTCTGCCTTATATTTTTCAGAGGCCAAAGTTGTAGACTATATTTAAATAATTGTATTCTACAGCAGCCCGTACGAAAATGGTCCAATGATAACTAGTGCACTTGAATTTCACCACCACCCCTTTTACAATATGCTTCGAGCACTTGTTTTTTAGTTTTACTTTATGGAAAGTTACTGATCCCGTCTCAACATAAATTGTAATAAACAAAGATCAGATGTTATGACAAATAGTCTAAGAGCCCGCGACGCCCAGACATTCGTTATTTTCGTAAAAGCTGACAACTTGTCAGTATACGAGTACTATATACAGGTATAAACGTACCTCGAGTATGGAGCCTGGTTCGCGTGGCTTCGGCAGTTAACAGATAGTAAAGGTGAGTGAAATCACAGTTTAAATTCATAATAGTGTAAAGCTCAGTTTTTATACATTTCAACATTAAACAACGATAGAAAGCTGCATGTGCTATGCCGGACACTTAGTATAGTTCCAACCCCCTGCCAGACACCCCTAAAGTACGATTAATAAAATTAGTACTTTCGTCATATTATAAAACCTGAAATTTATATATGTTATTAGGGGAACTATAAAAAGGTGTTTTCTCAGTTCCCAGACACTTTCTATGGTTTCCTTCATGCAGCCAAACACCTCAAAAGTTACTCTAGGTGCGAGCGCGAGAGATATACATACAAGCGGGTGCGAGTGAGATAGTACGTAAATGTCTACGGCGATCTTTTACTGCGCATCAGCTGTCTTAACCGTTCACACTACTATGTATTCAAACAAACGTTCGGAATATAGTTAATCTGTTAGCAGTTGGGCAAGCGCCAAGTATTGAGCCCTACAACTGACTTTCGGTGTTGCGCTGCGGCCATTGATTTTCCAGCCGTGCCACCCGTAACACTACAGCGGTTTTTTAAACGATAGTAGGACGCTAGCAACTCAGCGGTCTATCATACAGAGTGATTCACGAAGATATGTACAAACAGTGGGAGCCCATTCTACATGTTAAAATTAATGGAAAAGTTTATATAAACATCGGCCCCGAAAATGCTTTGTTAATGATTTACGACTAGCGAAAGATTTCGCACTTTATTTCATCTTCATATAAAACGAGATCGTCCTGAAATTCTGATAAGATAGATTCAGGGGGAAATTCCTTCGTTTGTTTGTTTTTTTTTTTACCTGATAAATTTAATAAACAAGTCCGCAGAAAAACTGTAAGTTAAGTAGTTTTCTTTTTTTTTAGAAAACTCGTCTTAAATGCAAAATATTGAGTGAAAAAGCAGAGTTTTACATCTTTGGCCAACAATCACTGTGTTTTTCTCACCAAGAACATACCAAAATTACTTAATAAGACTTGTAGAAAATTTATTCTGAACAAAACTGTGCAAATAAAGTACACATAAAGCAAATATATGCTTAATTAAATTAGTTTTTTATTAATAAGAGTACAACACGCCTTTTATATTTGACTGACGATAACTTTGTTAATTACCCATTAAAAATCAAATCTCTATTAAGTAATAGCAAATTTAAATTTCTTAAATGAAAAATTATTTCATAGAGTTATATTCCTTTTTAGCAGTTTTCATTCAGGTGCTGCTGAGATACTGTCCGGCTTGTATTCATTTGATTTTAAAATATAGAATGATTTTTTAGGGAAATTATTATTTTATATGTTGGCAATACAATAAGCAGTTGTTCAACGGATGATATAATTTGGAATTGTAGAAATAAATGATTTTAAGAGCTAACAATTGAGTTTCAGTCCGTGTAAGTATTGTTTTTGTCCATAGTAGTTATTAAATGTATTATTTGAGTAGTAATGCCACACTTATTTACAATTCACAAATACGCCTAATATGGTGTTTTATTCATGTTGTAAGTGAAGGCAGTGCTACGGCCTGAGAAGAAATACAGACAACGTTACCCTTACCGCAGAATTTTCAAGCGCTACAACAATTAGTTTTACAATTATCATTTTACATACATTTGGGAGTGCCGATGGCCCGAGTGGTCTAAGACGTCGGACTTTGAGTCTGAGTTAGAGATAGCGCAGGTTCGAATCCTGTCTGTGACCCTTGCACTTTTTATCAGTACCATTGACCTTATACTGTATCGAACTCTCCCCCTTATTCTGTTTGATAAGATCCTCGCACAGGCCAGTGGCCCATGAGGACGGGCAGAATAAGGCTTAAAAGGGGATCGGCTTCTCCTTTGATTACAAAAAAAAAATTCTTACGTTACGGGAAACAGGATCACTTTCAAGCGTAAAACATTCAGTATGACCGTTCTTGCCAACATGATGTTTATTGAAGAGGGAAACATAAACATTGTTGCTGCTGTTCAACACAATCCAGGTATTAGTACAAAACGTATTTCCAAGCGGTTCAGGGTTATGCAAAGTAAAGTGTGGAGAACACTCAATAATAACAAGCTCAATCCCTACCACAAAACATAAAATGCAGCATTACATCCAGGAGACAATTTTCCATTGCTTAGAGTACTGAATTTTATTAATTACTCATCACTAATTCTTTAAGTATATTTTATTTACCGATGAGTCACAGTTCACACTCGTGATGGTATCAACAATATACGATACCAACATTGATGGGCAGAAGTGAACCCTCATACAACAATATTATTGAACGTAACTTTCAGCAGAGTTTTAGCATTAACGTGTTATTCTTGAACCAGCTGATTGAAACCGTTTATTGTTCAAGAGCGCTTAACAGGCTAGTAATACTTACAGTTTCTTCAATAAGAATTACCAACATTAATTGAAAGATGTTCCTCTTGCAATGCGCCGCCAGGTGTACTTCCAACATGATGGCGCATCGTTTCATTTTCAGATTGTTTCCACCTACTTGAATCAACAATTTCTAAATAAAAGCATCCATCGTGGAGGTACTATATACTGGCCACCCAGATCACCAGATCATGCGCTGTTGGATTTTTGCATATGATGATGGATGAAGAAGGTTTGCGAAGTCAAAGTTAATTCCCGTGAGGCGCTACTTTAGACGTATTAACTGTGTAAAAGCTTCGTTTAAAGGAAAGCCCTGTTGAACTACGGAAAGTAACAAGTGTCATCCTTAAAACCGGCAGAAAAATGAAGTCAGCGGAGATACTTTTTGAAAATTGTACTGTGATTCGGTTGAATAGGTTTAGATTTTTTCTGGTTAATTTTCTTTGTATTGTTATGAATAAAAATTCATTTACTCAAACATCTGTTTCGCTTTTTTGTGTACTTTATTTTACACAATTTTTCAGAATAAAACTTTTACCAGTTTTTGTTAAAAATGTGTATCTGTTTTTTTGTGAAATAACAAAGTTTGTGTTGGCCTAAGATGAAAACCACACGTTTTTTTTTCACCCCATATTTAGCACTTGACACTGATTTTCTCAAAAAAAGTACGTAGCTTACAGTTTTTGTGAACGGTTTTATTCCCATTTATCAAGTCAAAAACCATAAGTAAACGATGGAATTCGCCCTTTAATCTACCTTACCAGAATTTCAGGAAGACCTTCATTTTACATGGTGAGCTGAAATCCGTGCGAAATATTTCGCTAGGCCGTAACTCGCTAACGAAGCATTTCCGGACCCATGTTTAATGAACTTATTCATTATTTTAACATGTAGAAACGAGCTCCTACAGTTTTTCTGCATATCTTCGTGAATCGCCCTGTATAGTGCAGGGGTCTCCAAGAGTTTTCGTTCGAAAGCCAAACTGAAAAGATGTTTGGGGAGGCAGGTTTTCCTATTGAACCATCACTTATCTTTCTTATATATGAGAGAGACTTGTACAGTTGTTTTTTGCTATTATATATTAGTCCATCTTGGCTCGAACTGTTGAAACCTCTATCACCAAAATATATTTTAGGATTTCACGTGAAATATTTAGATATTGGTTCACAGATTATATGTTCACCAAAAACTATTTCATCAAACTTCTATTTGAAAAATGTTTGTTTCTCTTGAAGTCCTCTCTCAACGATCTGCAACGAAAAATATAAAAACGTGGAATATAAAAATTTGGTTAATGACTACTAAAGGATTTTCTATCAAGGAAATTAATTAATAATCCTAGGTTATAAAATACATTTGAAATTATACCAGTAAAATTTAAGAATATCGGCATTATTGTTCAAGTTGAACGTCTGAAGATGCGTTTTCAATTTCAAATTTTTAATACATTTTTAAAATGGTACCTGCGTCTTTCTGCTGTTGCTGCAGCATCCAACTCAGCAAAGCGAGTGGAGAAATTCTTCAACTAGCACAATGGTTTCAAGTGCGTAATGCGAACGGTAAGGTACAAGAGTTACATTAGCAAACTTCTTGCACGTTTAAAAGTGGTCCTACATTTTCTTTCTCCACTGATTTTAAAAGGGTACAAAATTGTTCTAAGAACTTACAAATGTTTGAACAAATCGTACAAATGACTTATTGCTTTAGAGTTCGTCGTTTACAAATGCAAGGTTTCCAAAGCTAATAATCATCTTAAAACTCCTCTATAGGCTTGTCCATGTTAAACCATAAACATGTTTATTGCTTTTAAAAATAATCTTTGCCGCACTATTCCTCTGCTTAGCCAATGTAGAACACAATGGTATTGAACTTCTGGATATCCACTCCTCCCCTCCACCCGAATCTGCAAGAAAATGATGAACTAAGAAAAGAACTAGTGAGGTTTGAGAACGAGAGCTATATTAGTCAATGTTTTTAACAACAGCCTGCATTACTTCTGGAACCTTACTAACCTAACATCGCTAACCTTTTTACAGCACAAGGCTTGATGGCGCACTGACTTAATCCCGTCCCCCTGATTAAGTTCGAAGACACCATGAAATTTGAATGACATTCGATTGCTTTAGATGTGTCCGATTCAGTATAACTGAGACCTATAAGTGAGAGGTATAACTAATGATTTAGAAAATGTCGAAGAATATTTTGATGTTTCTTTTCATGGAAAGCAACGTTTACTGTGGCAGAATTTTGTAAAAGTAAATTAAACAATTTAAAACATCCAACTTGACCTTGATATAAAAAAAAAACTTAATGAAAAAACTGGTGGAGTTAAATTGTGTGTGGTCCTAATAGAGGCTTAATAAGATATCTGGAATGCATTTCAAAAATTAAGTGTGGTCATTTTGGGACTCGGTTTGGTATACCGGTGGCTATTGGTTTGTGTGAAACAACCTCTCCCTCCATCAGTGCAACAGTTTTGAATGGAGGAAAAACGTTTCATAATTCAGCAGAAGTAGTACTACTTTTTATAGGTCTTGTAGATGAGGACGACTAAGGTTGTGTTAGAGAGGGCTTCTTAGCCCTAACCTCGTCTGGTAAAATAAGATATCTTTACTTTACTTTACAGCTAAACAAGTCTTTTTAAGAATATGTGAGAGTTCGGGAAACTAGAGTTTTATCAAAGGAATTCGATTGTTGCGATCTGTATAATAAAGTGCGACTTTACCATTTTAAAAGAATATAAATATTTACCATTTTAACTTATTTTTCTTGTTAAAAAGGTCAAGGCTAACTTTAATTCCAGGAAATTTAAAGCACCAATATTCACGATAAAAATCTTATACCTAGATGTATTTGTATAGATAGTATATTTATGGGAGTTTACATAAAATATGACGTAAAATAAATATTAGTGATCGTATTTTTACTACCTGACGTCCGCATATAGAACCAGCAGACATGGGTAAAACCGGGAATCTTCCGCTACAGTTGCAGTAGTTTTAGTTGCAACCGACGACAACGGTTGCGTGGAGCCGTTGCGCCGCAACTGCTCCACAACACGACGGATCGCAACTGTGGGGAAGAAGCAGTTCTCTGCAGCGGTAAGCTTACATATTCTCTCATCATCGCAGAACTTGTTTAATTTTCGGGAATTGTCTACAAAGAATAGTTGTTTTGAAACTGCTCCACCAAGAGTTGAAGTGGACCTGTGCGTACTGTGTAGTACTCAACGGTTCTAAAAACCGGTTACAGTAGTGGGTCAATTAGTTGTAGTACCATTAAAACAAAGCAAGCTCAAGTAAACAAAGTACTAAAAAATGAGCAAATCAATAGGTTTATTTGATATTTTAACCTATTATTAGAGCTGTATTCAGTTTTGGCGGGAACCGGAAAAGATATACTCGTATATGCAGGGCCCGATTAAGGTTTTTGGCGCCCGTATGCTATCTTGTACTTCGCGCCCCCCCCCCCAACGGTTTCCGACCGGCTTCCCTCTGTCAATTTTCAATAATAAAAAGTGTTCTGCTGTATAGCGGCCATATTATATTTTTGTAATAAAAATTTCAAACTTACTTAAATTTAAAGACCATTACAGAGAGAGACCATTTAGAGTATTAAACTTTAGGAAAAGAACAACATTCAGCAAATAACTATGAACTTTAATTATTGTTCAAAGGTCTAATGCAGTGGCGTAATACATACCCCCGCAACCCCCGCAATGCGGGGGGGCGCGGCGTGTCAAGGGGCGCCACACGAAGGAAATGAAAAAAATAAAAAAAATTATACCGATTTTACCAAATTTCTTAAGGTTGAATATCACTATTTTCATTGTAATTCCCTTATAATTTTTTTTTGTATAAATGAGCTAGCGAGGAATATCGTAGGCCTATTATCATTTTCTTGTTTTAGTTAAACGCCTTCAAAACTAAAGCAGGCAAACTATTTGCTGAACCGCCACGGAAGTGTATTTTAAGGCGCTTTAGGACCGTGTGTGAGCGTGGGGGGTGTGCGTGCGTGTACTGCCTTGTTTCATGTTGCGACTTGAATACTCCCCTCCCTCCCTCCACACTACCAAGTACCAATTATTGTTAGGTAGTTCCTTCACAGTATACTGTGGTTCCTTGTCACTCAGTCATATATTCATTACTCGTTACGTTTACTGCATTTTCGAAAGTTGTGATTTATTCAGTAGCCTACAACTGTGGTGGCGGTGAAAAGTGTTTGCAAACTACACCTCTTACAGGAAACTTATATTATGGGACGATGTACTAGAAAACTAAATCAATAATTAAACAAAAATGTCTAAAAAACCTAGTGGTGCAGAATACCGAAAGCGGAAGAAGGAGGAGGAAGAAAAAGCAAAAAAACACCATAAAAAATTGATCTATTTTTTAAATCTGACATATCTCTTAAGTAAAAACAATGACAGTGTAAGGAAACAAATAACTTCCGGTTTAATTTGTGAGTGTAGTGAAATAAGTTTCTGACCTACCTACCATCGAGACAGAAAATGGAACATCTACTCAGACCCCACCTGAATTCCACAAATAACGAACCAGACGTGAGTCTAGACGTTAAGATAAATAATGATAGCTGTAGCTGTACCGTAGACATTGATAAAAACTGTGTTTTGCATATTGATACTAATGAAATCAGTCAACAACGTGGTGTTTTTAAAACTGACATTGGGCTCTAACACTAATGACGGAGTATCCCTCTTAAAAGAAGAAAGATAAAACTTTCATTTTGAATTCTGAACCATGTAGGCCCACAGGGCCTTTTCCTAAAGACTCGACAAACAATAGATCTTTTAGCAGTGATTTTTATTACAAAATTGCCAAAACGGGCCAAAAACTAGAACGGTTTTTGGCTTTGTTATTCACCTTTATTAAATGGCGTATACTGTGAACCTTGTTGGTTGTTCGCTGACAGAACTGACCCTAAATTTAAAGATGCTTTGGTGTAAAGGGTCTAATAAATGATTGGCAAGGTTTAAGCAAAAAAAATTAAAGAACATGAAACATCTCGTATACACTTAAATTCCATGTTTAGCATATAGTACCGTAAAAAATAGCCAAGATGCAAAATCACTTATTCAAAAGTATGAACCTGAGTATTGTTGAGATTCTCAAAAGACTTTTAGATGTAGTAATAACTATGGCTACTTGTAACTTAGCCGTTCAGAGGGCATCGGAATGAAAATATTGAAACAGTGGACACTACTTCTGGAAACTTTTTTGAATATTATAGATTTGTTGTCACGATACGATCCTCTTCTAAAAAGTCACTTAGAAAACGATCAAAGCCAAAGTTAAGTATTTGTCTCCCAAAATCCAAAATGAAATGATCATGTTTGCGTCACAGCATGTTCTGGATGAAGTTGTAAGTGAAATCCAAGCAGCTCCTTTCTTCTCTCTGGTATTAGACACCACTCAAGACGTCTCAAAAACTGATCAACTATCGATAGTAATACGACATGTGGCAGTCCAAAAACTACGAAAAACTTGAAAATTAAAGAATCATTCTTAGGGTTCATAGCTCTTACAGGCCAAAATTCGGAAAAAATTACTTAACGAGGTTTGTAATTTTTTTTGGAAGAAGAAAAACAACATTAAAATTGAAAAGTGTAGAGGACAGGGTTATGACGGGGCAGCCGTAATGAAAGTGGAAACTATTCTGGAATCCAATCTAGGAGAATAAAGCAAAAGTCGCCAAATGCAGAGAGTACGTGCATTGTGCCTCGCATAATTTAAATTTGGTACTCAATGACTCAGTTACTGACATAACAGAAATGATTTTATTTTACGATTTGGTCAATCAAATTTACGTGTTTTTCGGCGAAAGCCTGCCAAGATGGCAAGCTTTGAGAGAGAAATCTATGGAGCAAAGGGGGTCTATACTTAGCAAGACACTCAAAAGATTGTGTCCGACCCGTTGGTCATCTAGGTACGATTGTTTACTGGCCATAAAGTGTAACTTTGTTTCTGTTCTTAAGCTGTTTGACGAATATTATTCTGACTTCTAAAAAGAATAAAGAGGGTTTTAGAGGCAACTGGACTCAAAAAACAAATGACGTGTTTTCAATTTGTATTGATGCTTACTTTCCAAAGTAATGGTTTTAGAGAGAATTAATAATTACATCTAAAACACTACAAAAAGAGGATGTATCAAATTGACGAAGCTTACAGCCCTTCTTGGAAAGAGTATGACTGAACTAAAGAGAAGCAAGAAATGAGTTTGAAGGTGTTTGTTAAAGAAGCTGGAAACGCTAGCCAGGGGATGGAATATTGAGTCTTCTCTGCCGACTAAACGATGTAAAAAAGTAAAAAAACTTTTTTGACGAACTGACCAACGATGTTGAATTTTCTAATCCATTGCAAGAATTCAAAGTAAAAGTATTTTACAGGAGCTTGGATATAGTTATTGCTCAAATCTCCAGACGTTTTGAGAGCATGGGTCAGGATTAACGATCAGTTCATCTTTTTAA
Source organism: Homalodisca vitripennis (assembly GCF_021130785.1). Classification (NCBI taxonomy): domain Eukaryota; kingdom Metazoa; phylum Arthropoda; class Insecta; order Hemiptera; family Cicadellidae; genus Homalodisca; species Homalodisca vitripennis. Next base: position 8,097 of record NW_025785260.1, on the reverse strand, counting down.
CTCCAAAGTACCTCACAGAGAAAAGTGATGATGAACTAATTTTTTTCAGCCAGGAAGTTTTGTGAGAAGTATGAGGAAGATGTTTCACACGGGTTGGAGACACAAATAGTGTGTTTCAGAAACATTGTTTCGGATGAAATAAAAAACAAGAGGATTGAAAAAAGTTAAGGATTTAGCCTCATATTTAATGATAGAAAACGTGACTTTGTCAAGCAGCCTTCCTGATGTCTGCACAGCGATGATGATGTTCTTGACTCTCCCAGTTACGTCAGCGTCAGCGGAAAGGTTCGTAATCACCAAAATATCATAAAAACCCGTACTAAACTAAAATTAATTTTTTGTGTTAAGAAGAGTTATTATACCCTTTAATTATATACTTGTATTATAACCTGAAAATGGCATATATGTTAACAACATAGTTTTTTAATCTTATATAAATTTTTCAGGTCATTTTCTAAACTCAAGCTCATAAAGAATTATTTGAGAAACACTATGACCAATACCAGGCTGAGCGCTTTGGGAGTCTTGAGCATAGAACATGAACGGGCTCGTAGGATCAACTTGAAGATGTTAGCTGAAAAATATTTCAGTTTTAAGAAGAGGAGAGGGTTTAAATAAATGGAAATAATTAACATGTCTACAATTTTTTTCTATTTTTATTTTAATGTTTGAGATAGTTTCATTAATAAATAATTATGATGAATAATTCATTTTAAAGTTTTCTTTTCCTTTTTGATCTTTTTACAAAATGTATAAAAATAAACATTGCACAGCACGGGACTATCAACTATTTACACAAATTTAAAGCCACTCTTAAAAAAGTAAAGGTTTTGTTTTCTATTACAATTTACCGTAAGTAGAGTGAACATCATGAGAATAAAGGTAGACCAGGGGAAGTAGGCTATAATTATAACGATGCGTGTAGGTCAGTAGGAGGAAGGGGGGGGGGGTGTTTAGGAGCCGACAGGAGGGGCGCAATTTCAGTACGCTGCGGGGGGCGCGCGACTCTGTCTAGTTTACGCCAACTGGTCTAATGATACAATGTATGTATAAACTGCTATGTAATATGTTCAAAATTCAACGGTTTTTTAAAAAGATAAAAGAACTATGCTGTTTGCTGTCATTTCCTAAAAACACCCAAACAAACGAACAAAAACAGCAAAATAATAGAAAGTGCTAACTTGCAAAGGGAAAGGATGCTTACTGCTGAGCATTTATTTGTATCTTTTAAAATGGAATATTGGTCTATTGTTGTAGACTTGTAGGTAACATTCTTTAAAGAGAATCAAGGGTTTCTTATTTACCACTGGTTTTGTAGGACATACAAAAATGTGTCCTAGCTACAGCCAAACCTTACATGAGTTTTTAATTCTTATACATTTTTTGTAGATTACTATCATTAAATAGTCACAAAATTCAAAGTTCAGCACTTTGTAATGTTACTTTTTCAAAAAATCTGTAGGCTTATTTTTTTCAAAATAAATTAAAATGCATACTGTAATTTTAAGGCTGTTAAAATTATGTGAATTTTATCTCTTACTTCAGTATAAATGCTGCCCATAATAAATGGAGATTTTATTGTTGTCCATTTTAATAAGAAAGCTTAGTAGCTACGTATAAGAGCCTGTTTAATTAGCGTTTTAAAAACTGTAAATCACTGAAAAGGATTTATAATAAATCAAATGAACATGGTCAAATTGGTCCATCAACTTTCTCTCTGGTTTATTCAAGTACATTATGTTACATAGAAATGACATTAGACTTTGGTATACAACTTGGTGACTTGAACATTTAATCACAATAACAAACAATGAGCTAGAACTATAAAATTATTAGGCCTACTGTTAACAAAAGAACTTTTTATTTTCTCATGACGATATATTCCCTGAATTAAACAAAGTCTTTCTTCCGTGCTTTTGATGAGGCAAAACGCATCGATTCAAGTCAATCAAAACGGAACGAGGTGTACATAGTCACTTTCTATAAATAAGAGAGCGAGTGCCTGGAGTTTTGTCTTGCCGTAGAGTCGACCTCAAATAATTCTTGACTCGAGTAAGAGCAGAAAAGGATCTTTCTCCGCTGCAATTAGACACCACCGCCATGCTCAAGAAGATCCGCAATGCCACTTCCACGTTCGGAAAAAGAGATTCAAGTTTTTAGGGTTTTTACATGTTTCAATAGCCTGTAGGCTTTAGAGTAGTCCCCGGTCGGTTTGACTTTTCTTCTACTTTTCCTCCATTCTGTCTGACAGTACATTTTCCTCTTCATAGAATGTATTATCATCTTTTAAAAATTTTTGAAGATACAAACACTCATCTGGAAATGAATCATCTAGGTCTGTTGAATATTCATTCATTAGCTTTGTTGCCTTTTCCTTCAAGATTGAACTCTCAATTTTATTCAAATTCCATAAAAAGTTGAAGGAGTCTCGTAGTGTGACATAAATTGATTTTCTCCTTGTTAGTTGCCCTAGGAAGTGTAAATCAATTGCTTTGTAGTAACAATTTATTATCAGGAATGATTTCCGCCCATCAAACTCAGTGTGCCCCTCTTTGCTTTCTCCAAAAGGGATTTTTGGTTTCTTTTTCCTTGTATTGTCTTGTTTGTACTCTTGAGAATTGCACATAAGCTTTGCCTCACTTTCAAAGTTAGAAAATTGTTCCTCATTTCTTAATGAACTTAGAAAAGACTCTAGGAGCTCGTACGAAAGTGCTGTCTGATCTAAGTCTCCATCTTCAGATTGAAGTCGTACACTGATGTCATGAAACTTCATGAGTACTTTATTCCAAAAACAAATCATCATGGTCATTTCCAAAGACTGGAGCTTCTCTATCAGTTGTTTGGCTTCAAGTCGTACGTCTTTTTTATTTTCTTCGTTTGAAGTGATGTCTTGTAAACGCTTGCGATTATTTGTTTATATGACTTGTGCATGGCTTTACTGGCATCTGCTCTTGCACTCCAGCGAGTTTTCGAAAGGGTCTTGACTGTCAAAACATTCTTTGTCCATATTGCGACAAGAGAATTTCCCATCTGTGTGTAGATGAATGGAAAAAAGTTGTACATTTGCTGTGCCAGGGCAAAATATTCAACAGAACTACTACTACTTTCTGCAGCGGTCGAACCTACTAGCTGTTGTAACGAATGAGCTGCGCAAGGAACGTAGTGAGCAAGAGGATTTTGCTCTTTGATTCGATTTTGAAGCCCCTTGTAACACCCAGAAGACATGTTTACTTGCATTGGTCCGTAACTCTGACCTCTACAGTCACTGATATTTAAGTTCAAACTTTCAAGAGTATTTATCACAGCCTTCTCCATATCTTCCCCTTTATGGGCCACAATTTGGGATGAACGTTATGGAACCGCTCATTAGGTGACCCGTCAGGTGCTACAAAACGAATGACAAAAGTCAATTGATCCACATTGGAAACATCTGGAGTAGAGTCGACAATAATCGAAAAATACTTAGAAATTCTTGATATCTGACGCGATTTTGGATTTAACATTGTCAGCTAACAGAGTAATAAAACTCGTTAACGATCGTGGAAGATAAGTATGAGGGCACTCCTTTTACCTTTATTTCCGAAACGAGCAACATGGACAGCCATGAAAGGATCAAACTTGCACAAAAGCTCGATACAGCCAAGGAAATTACCATTACTGGTTGACCCCAAAATTTCATATTTTCACCATAAAACGGAAGCCCTCGAGAGAAGTTAAATACTTAACCTACTTCAACAACTCTTGACAATACATCTCTCCAATACTTCACTTCCACTTGATTGCTGCTCAAGTTAGTTTTGCATCAATTCTCTGAGGTGCATTCATCCGGGTCAAATATTTGTTCACACATTCTCTGGTGCTCTAGAATATTAATCATGTTCTTGAATTTTGTGTGAATTTTTCCAATCATTAAAGCCGCATGTAGCTAAGGCAGTCGTCCCCCCATAGAGCTTACAAGGAGCACAGTATACATAGCCAGTTGATTTGGAATAAACTAAATGAGTTCTTTTTACAATCTCTCCATTTACAAGTTTTTTGAAAAAACAAGCTTTGTTCAAATAACGGTTTTGGTCAGAATACTGCCGCTTTGATTGGGAAAAATCCCCACTGTCATTTTGATTGATGCTGTGCAACTGCAAAGTATTCAACGCAATGCCTCATTTACCAGCCATAAAGCGGGATCATCAAGATTTTTTGAATCGGTTACCTCTTTATTTTGCTGGTACACAATCTTGCAACTGATGTCCCAAATCTGCTATTTGCTCGGTTGATGGTGGTGAAGGGACGTGTAACAGGTGCAATTTCCGTTGTGGTGTCTGAGACATCGGTAGCAGTGGCACTGGCAGGCTGCTGAATCACTTCCACTTCCACTATAACACCGCTGTCCTCACTCACAACGTTTCGTTCAGTTCCCGTGACGACCGGCAATGTCTCAGCAGAACTGGGAGTTTCGGGTTTATTGAAAAAATCGTCTAGTCTATGAATTTTATTTAGAAGAGCACTTTCCCGTTCGTTACGCTCCCGGGCCCGTTTACGGTATTCGGAACCACTTGGTGTTTTACTCATAATGTAGCCTACATATGTAAAACAAGCAAACCACTGCTTCTTCTAATATTTCAGTATCAAACACTCTACTCGACTTACGAATAAATGTCAGTGTTTATAATAACGAGCAATGACACCATAATCACAACGAAAGTCCAAATAATTCATAGGCCATAGGCCTAAAACAAACAGTGCAGACGAGGAGACGACTGACTGCAGCTGCAGCTACACTCTGTCTCTATCTGTCAGAGAGCGTCAGTGTTTGCAAACGGCGAAGGGCGGCGGCCGGCGGCGCCCCTCGCGCGAAGCAAAATTTCCCTTTTAGTTTCCCTACCGTTACGATAATTACTATGCGTTTGTCACTAATCGCTATTAATTAATTTCTTTTTCTACTTAATAGTTATTTTTAAGTAAATGGAGTAAATCTAAGGTCTAGGTGGATGTGTAAATAATGTACAAAAATGTATAGTGAAGTTTTAGACCATACCATTTTATTTACTACATATAAAAAGCACTTCATCTTGAACTCCGAAGCGCCCCCCTAAAATCGTCACCGGTCTCGCGCCCTAGGCTGCAGCCTACTTAGCCTACTGGTTAATCGGCCCCTGCGTATATGGCCGGGCCCCGTCATGTGAATAAGTCCTTAATAATAACTACAATTTGTTTTTACTGTAGGTAACAATCATTGACGACAGTTTTTGATACTAATTTCAGTTTCAATTGGTGCAAAATTGCCAGCACATCGTTGTATACATCGACAGTATCACCATGGAGTTTGCAACTGCAAGTAACATCAGACAACGGTTGCGAACCGAAATCGTTCAAAAACAACTGTTCCACGTTATTTACCCATCTCTAAAAACAACAGACATGCCATTTGTAAGGATCAAGCATAACAAATATGAACTTCAAGTGCAAACCATAGATTTAAAACCTTAATAATTTACACAAATTACTATGAGTGGTTTAGTTTTCACATGCAGTTTTTCTGTACACAGACGTTTAATGTTGTTCTGCAAAATAAATAGTAAATCAATTGGTTAGTGTAACTACTGACGAAAGTACCGGATATATCTTTTTGCTATATCAATTAGACCCCCTGTCGACTTGCAACACTCTGCAACAATCGACCGTCCAAGTTGATACCAATGGTGATTTAAGACATTGGTAGATCAATACTCTCGATATTTAAATAAATGCCCCAACTATCAAAGGCGTTTTAAAAACGATGTTTAAGCAATTACAACAACGCATTTTTTACAGCGTGGATGAGTTTTTTGCAATAAAATGGGACACCATATAAAACATTAAAAATGGATCCTGGATTGAAATGGGAGTGTTTTCAAATTTTAAGTATAACCTTAATCCATACGCAACATGACGTCGATTGCTATACAGTTGTATATAGCCTACTAGCAATAAACAGATTTTGACTAAATTGGCTTATTTGATTACACATAGGAAGGTCAGCAACGAATTAAAAATTTTTGCCAGTAAAAGACTTTTTTAAAGATTCCATTTTATAAATCCAAACAAAGGAATTGAGCCGGTATAACTGCTTATTAATTTTTTAAACAAGAATTTGATCTGATAATATTCTTACAAGATTACTTGTCTTCATGTTCGGTTAAAGTTGTGAAATAATTTAATAATCACATTTTTAAACGTCCATTAAAACCTTGTTGGTTATATTTTGTTGGTATGGAAAATGTAATGTAAGCATGGTATAATCTAAAAATTTAAATGATTTATTAACTTTATGTATGCCATAGTAATGATGTAATTAATTTTAATAGATTACCTGACATCGAAAAACCTCACGATTATGTATTATCAATACTATGCTAATAATTTAAAAGTTACAACACGTACATTATGGACTATGAATTACATAAGTTGTATATTGGTAAATTAAAAGTACAATGTTTACAGTTCTAAATCAGGCTATATAAGTTAAATAACAAAATACCAAACCCACCAAATGTTTGTTAACAGTTAATAAAATTGAGTATTGAAAGTTATATTCCGAAGTGCAATTTTCAAGTAGGAAATCCGTTAATTTCTTTGTAACTACTCTTTGGTGGATGATCTTTGTAGTTGTCATGCTGAAACACTAGTAAGATAAAACAAAATTGTGTGCAAATCTAGGATTAGATCCATATTTTAAAAGAGTAAAAAGGTGATATAATTAATGTCCCTTAACCATTTTGGACATTTAACAGTAGCCCTTCGTTACAACATATGTAAATGTGTACTCTCAATTTGTAGTAATAGATGTATAACCCAATAATTACCATTCAGCTTTAAATTTACTTAGTATCACAATTTGTTGTTCATTTGTTTAAAAGGATGCCATTTTTCATACTCTCTATACTTATTTCGGTATTTAGTGTTTGAAACAAGAAACAGTTCTGTGTGGCAGCAGAAAAGAGCACAGTATAATTTTTAACCACTTTGGAACTAATAGGTGAAAGACCGCATCAGACCAGAAGAAAATTATTTCTGACAACAATCCCCGGTTTTTCATCACAATATGTGTATCCGGCAACTCATGATTTGAGTGGCATAGAAGTCTTAAATATTAATTTCAGACAGTTGATTTTTTTTGTTAACAAACACTATTTAATACAAACCGCTAAGAGGCAACCTTAAGTCAAATTTGCAATAAATTAATTGCAATAAAGAACATTTGAAGGCCCAGATGTTTCGTTTTGTGATGTGATCGAGTTTTTTTCTGGTGGGGCTTGGGAATTGGCGATCCTTGTGAAATAGAGGAGGTTTCCAAGTAACCGACTGAATACTTTCCATGGTTTACCACAGCCAAAATATCTGAGCATATTAACGTTAACCAGTTATTAGCTCTTAAATATTACATTTCGTATTTGCCATTTAAATTGAATTATACCCTACAGAAAGAATAGAATTACTTCCATCAACTATTCTCACTACAACAGGAACCAGATGTTTATTTCGATAAGCTAGATCAACAACCTCAAAACAATATTTGCTGGTTTTGGAGACATAACTTTCTTTCATGGCCGTTACAATGCGAAGGTTTTTTTATTAAAATCTCATCTTTAGAGACAAAAAAACAAAAAAAAAGGCAAAGGCTTGCCAGCTAATATGTTAAAAATGATAAAAATTACCGACTTATTCTCAGATCCATATTTTTACACTGGCTTGAATACTCAAAAACAGGGACGAGCTCCCTGGAAGGAAATTTGGCATAGGTAATATCACTGTACGGATAGACAACTAAATAAAGGCTTTTGAAAAATTCTTACTCAATAGAAAATGTGTTGTACAGGTGACATTAGTTTTTTAAATTATTGTTTTCTTCTCGCCCATAATAATTAAGATTTTTATATTTTGATAATATTGTTATATTCGTACAAATTATTTATATTTTTATATCTTTCATTGTGGCAACATAATTATTTGTATAATTCCCTAAAACACTACTCTTTGTTTACAATCATCACAGAATTAAGTATTTTTTTATTTAGTGTTGACCAGCCACAAATGGCTAAAATGTCAACTTCATCAATGTTT
>NW_025785259.1:0-22151 GCF_021130785.1 Homalodisca vitripennis | reverse complement strand
GAATTTTTAAAATTCTGCCCAATAAGAGTGAGACAAATAATACTGAGGAATGGTCCTAATTTCCTTCCTGGATCCTTTTGAATTAGTAGAGGAAAATACATTGCATCAAGTGGAACCATCCATTTATGAAAAATTGGAATTCGTAACTACCTTTATGTAAAATAACAAAGCTTAACAACAGAAACAACACTGATCGGCTTTGCAAAGGAAAAAACTGATAAAATTACGAGCTATAGTCAACCAAAAATTGGAAGACATCTTTCTAATAATAACTTAGAAGCTCAGAATTAAAGATATTAATAGCAATAGTCCGTACTTCAACTAGTGACTCATTAATCAAATATTACGTAAACTGTAAAAATTCAACCGTTGAACCAGTAAAGATAATAAAAGTTAAGATAATTAGTCTTATTACTCGAAAGCTCATAGGTTCATAAGAAAAAAAGGATTGATTGTGGAGACATTGGTGCATCTGAATCACGGTGGTAGGCTACATGTTAACCTAGGCAGCTAGCCCGGGATATAAGGGGGGAGTCAAGCGTATCGTTTACTGGCAACATCTTTCAAAAAAGGTACGGTCAAACAAAGTGAATGCAAAACAAAATTCTATTAACTGTGTTAAAGAAATTTTACGAAAGATGAACGAAAATAGTCACCTTATGTCCTGGTAAAAGAGGAATAATGTTTCAGTTGTGATTGACAGTGTTCAAAGGTGCAAACAAACAGAAAAGGTTTAATTAGTATATTCGTCACTCAACAAACTCTCTGTCATAGCAATATACAAATTAGAAAATATCCGAAATCTACAAAATTGGTTCGGCTCTACTGTTTTGGGCTCTAAACGACCTAAACGATGGTGCAGCATCTTCCAGGTATACATCCGGAGGAACTCATGTATCCGTGCAAACATCACCAAAATACATGATTAGGAAGAACACAAAGGATTAGATGTAACGTTAGTAGAAAGACCTCCAAAGCTTTCAATTGCAATAGTGGATAGTGAAAATCCCCCAGCGCACAAAAAAAAGTGATGCTTGGACACCGGCCGTTGTTCGAGAATGTCCTGGACACAGGATTCCCTGCTTGTGATGTCTTTTACAAAAATGAAATTGACAATCTGTCCTGATTTAATTCATAAAATATGTTAAGTTTTTAATTGTTTTTAACGTTCTCGTTTGTTTGTTGTGCAAGTGTGTCTGCGACCTATCTGTTTTACTTTTTTTAAAATATTATCGTAGCAGGCCAATGGGGACTGATAGGCGTATTCTGTTATCTACTACTAGGCGCTCAGGGGCAGAAGTCCCAGTGCTTCACAAGATAATCGAGCTGTACTGTAGTCTTGCAGCGATACGAGTGGAGTGCGTGTGACAATCATGGATACAACCCATCCCACTAGTTCGAGACCGAATCGATAGTGAACTAGTGTGTGTCGGGAGTGTTTTAAGCATGTTAAGAGTTTTTTTTGACCGAAACAAGATTATTTCCTTTTTAATAGAACATGGAATTTTTTTCATAATGAGTGTATTTGTTCGTCGTACGGTAGCGTATTGCTTTTAAACTGGGAGATTTTGATGTTTTGTTGCGACAGAAAAATTCGTAAAAGCAGAAAAAAAAAATGTTTAATGTTGTAATTTTTTAAAAATTGGCGAGGTCCCTTCTTTTGAAAAAGTAATGCGCTTAGTCATAGAGACATATTTTGGTTTGGTGAACACGTTGATGCATTTAAAGCCACAGAGACAATGCTATATTTGTTGTAGTTTGACATTTCTGCACATTCTATGGTGGACTGGTATTCTTTCTGCCCGCGAAGTGTATTTTCAAACACATTTCAAACGACGTTAAAGAAAATTGGCGCGTCCTCTGACATTCGTTGAAATTGATGAGGCTAAATTTGGCAGGAGAAAATACAATCACAGCATAATTCAGGGACATGTGGGTTTTTGGGGAAATCGAAAGGCAGAACAGAGATTCCTTCCTTGTGCCTGTTGAACAACGTGACATGGACACCCTCCTTGACGTAATTAAAGAATAGGTTTCTGCAGTACAACAATTGTTAGCGACAGTTAGAAGGCCAACAACTGTCTCGGTGACGAGTGATTCAGGCACTTCTCCATCAATCATTCCATTAATTTTGTTCACCCTGATACCGGTGCATACACAAACACCATTGAAAGACACTGGCGAGAAGTCAGGGCAAACATCCCTCATTATGGTGTCCTTAGGTGACCATTTTGTCGGGTACGTGGCTAATTTAAAGACTAAATATCCCCACCCACATGCCAGGCTCCACCACTTTTTTGTTGCTGCTGCTCTATCCGCCAACACAATAATGGTAAGTGTTCTCTATTAATGTCCATTTATATATTTGTATTATGGTTTTTCATGACTTATTAAGTTTTTTACACTGTACATAATTGCTTTTGCATTAAATTTCAATTTATATTTTTGATCGATCACCCCTATAGAATTTTACTGATAGGTACTATCTCGAGGGATGTTTTTCTTTCATTGACGCCAGCGGGGCAGAATCAAACCGCAGCCCCGCGCTTATGACCGGAGGCACTCGTCTCAACCCGATAGACAGCTAAATAAATTGTAGCTTGAAATTAAGAAAACTTTGTTCATTTGGGTCAAAATACTGCTCATTTCAGTAATTACTTTTCATTTACGTTTCTAAAGATTGCACCGCATCCGATGACGTTTATCGCGAGGTTGAAATCACGGTCACAAAAAGTAACGTGACGCCCAACTTCGGATGTACAACATGGAAATATTGCTCAGCGCATTAACAGTTGTTCCATTTTTTATGTTCTACAACTTCCTTATTTCTCATTTCCACCCCGTCAAAACCTTATATTGTTTTGACCTGTCAGACGATGCCAATAAGTTGATAACGCGAAACTTGTATTTTTTCACGCTCCGGCCGTTACTTTCTCAATTGCCATCATATATATATATATATATATAAAGTATCAATAATTATTAATAATCAATATAAAAACTGTGTCCGCTTATCATACTCTATCTATAATATCTCGAGGATGTTTTTTCTTACTTTGTAAGAACTACGGGGTGGCGCCGCTGAAGCTCACTCTGATGGTCAGGGGCATTTTGGATCTATAACTATTCCAAAATAATTTTGATTATTATTTTAGGCTTGCCATCCCTTTAATATCTAGTGCAATACTTTACCCTATACATACCCTATATCTTTATTTTTTTTAAATTTCAAGTTGAAATTTTAATAAGAAGTGTGAAGACGCTAAAGTAAATAATAATTACCCACACTTATCCCTTTCATAGTCATGTAGACACCACACGAGGGTTAAATATAAAGATAAGAAATTACTTACTCTAGTTTAGGGTGATTTATCGATGCTGAAGTGTTGGTTTCAACATTATTTAGGCAATAACTCTGGTTACTCATAACCTCTTGTTAAGTATTACAAATGTTACTTAAAATACAATTTTATTCTTTAGTTACAGTAACATACTATTTACAATGTCGATAACTTATCTACTATAGCGGTAACTGTCGGTCCACGATAAACGCTACAATAACCTAACGCCTACTACCAAGTGGCTGCTCCTGCTGGTTCTAACTTCTAACTCACGCACGAGCAGCGTTGCCAATCGGGTGGTAATTACCACATTTTGTGGTAATTTAAGGTCTCGGTGGTATTTCAGGTGGTAATTTTGCCCCGGTGGTAAATTGGTGGTAACTTTAAATTAATTAGGGAAAACAACGAACACTGAGAATTCCGCTTTCAGGTAACCTGATTGATTTCCCATTCAACACATTCAATCGATATAATATTACAATATGTATTCAGATTGTGTTGTTTTTAATACTCTATGCTAAGATAGAAATTGACGGTTGGCATAGTTAGTCTATGATAACAACAACACCAGGGATATTTAGTCTATGCTGTTAGTAATAGTGTTAGTGTTCTTCTTCTCTTGAATTTTGGTTTCTATTTTCTTATTTCTTCTAGTGAAGTTATTCAGCTTGAGATAAGTTGATCAGTTTAATGGATGATAAGATTTCATAGCCGTGTGAGTTTGGCTTTAGTTAAGTACGTTTTTCCAAGATACGTAAGATTTCAAGTTTTCTTTATCGTGCATTTTAATCCGTGGACCTAGAATAGTAAAGTATGTAGTGAAATTGTGTAGACTGTGGCCAAGGTATAGGCTACAAAAATGTAGCAATATTTTTCTTCTCAGGACTAGCCCATTATTTTTATTGTGTTCATGTCATAACTGTTAGTAGTGCTTGGCCAATCTTTTCCCCTTGGACCATTATTTTATAGTGCATATAACTTTAAGAACGTAGATCTCTTTTTTGCAATGCTATTTTTCTTCTTGGACTATTATTTTTAGAGTGTAGATGACACTTTTGAGAGCTAGCTTTGCTGCTTTAAGTTCATACAAATCATTTGTTTTGTAAAATATGATTAGGGGCCTATAGCTAGGTAACGACCTAGTCCTATTTATGCTTTGTAATACCTACTACTAGCCTATCTGCTCTGTCTTCATAATTGTTTTCCTCTAAGCTTAACTAAACATCACCTCAACTATAGTTAGTGTTGGCCTAACTAATTTACATTTTCCATTTACAATCCATCTAACTTTGAACTAGCTTTATTGACATGAATCTCTAATTGGACTAACTTAAGTTACTAAGATGGATAAGTTTATTATTAAAGGTAGGCCTAAGCCTAAGAAAGATGAAGATGAGAAAAAAGACAAAGATGATGAAAGTAGACAGAGCAAGTCGTTTTGTAGAAAGCTCACATGGTGAATCGAGCAAAAAATCTATTTGGCCTAGTTCAATGTCTCTTGCAATCCCAATGGAGTACGAAGACTTAGGAATAGATTCCAGATGATCCAGAACCATTAGGTCAAAGCTCTAGTGAGGAGGACCAGGTTAATATTGCCTTGCTAGTAGCAAGGAAACTGAGCTTGATACAGACCTAGCCGTACACTCAACTTCAAATACCACCCAACCAAAAACTGCTGCTAAGGCCTAAAATTGTGTCTAGGTTTACCCATACTGCCACCATTAGGCCTAGTAAAAAGAAAGAAAGAAAATTCAATTCAAAACTGGTTGAATGACCCCCAGTTCAAAAACTTGCTACAAAAAAAAAGTCAAAGAAAGAACCGGACAAGACATGGCATATTGTAGTGTCTGTGATGCAGTCCATGGGGGCGCATAAAACAGAGATTGTGCGTCATTGGAAAGTCCCATCAAGCACCTAAAATTAATCAAGGAGATAGCCACTACAAAAGACTTAAAAAAAATTTGTTCAAAGATAGAACTACAACAGATAAAAGTGTCAAACGAGCAGAATTAAAATTAGGCCGGCCTAATTGCAACCAACAACCTGCCCTTTTCGCTGATGGATACATTGATTCCGCTGTGTGCAAATCGGTCTTTCCGGACTCAGAAATTGCTGCTAGCTAAACTGTGTATGAAACGCACTAAAACAACAAACTGTGATTAAAAAGCCTTAGGTCCCGCATTCAATGGAATTGAGATTATACCAAAAACTAAGGGCACCAGGATCGTTTTTCTCCTTGATCATGGATGAGACAAACGGATCAGGCATCGGTTAATCAATGTGCCCTCACAGTTTATCTATATTGAGATGATGTAACTGGAACGCCAAAAAACTAATATTTATTTGACAATGTTTGAAGTCAAAATTCTAGCACTGCTGATGAATTTATTCACTGGTATGATGAAACTCGCTGAAATCAAAAAAATATACCCATTGAAAACTTAGTGGGATTTAGTTCTGACACATGTAATGTGATGGTGGGGCAGCATCATTTCGGTTTTTTCACTTTTGAAAAATAGAAATCCCTCACATTGCATGTGTCAAGTGGTTCTTGCCACATGATCCACCTTGGCCGGCAAGGTAAAGCATGTATGAAGTTACCAAAGACAGTGGAGGATTTGCTCCGAAATCTTGGGGCTCACTTCAGCAGAAGTTTTGGGAGACAGTCTGCCTTTTGTACAGTTCCAAGAGTTTTTTTCAAGAGGAAATCCACAAAATACTATCACCTGCAGTAACCACGATGGCTGTCATTAAAATCTTGCGTTGACAGAGTGATTGAACAATTTCAACCGTTGAAGGCCTACCTGCTGACCGCTTCTGTCGAAGACCCGTCAAACACAGTGGATAGCATGTTAGCTGCTATGAACAACCAATTTATCTACTTATACTTGGAGTTTATGTCTTATGTTCTTGGTATGCTAACAGATTTTAATGTAATGTTCCAATCCGAAACAGCCACTTCTCCATAGATTGCGACCAGAGGTTCACAAGATGCTTCAAGATCTGTGTACAAACTACATGGACTTAAACTACATTAAAAATACACCCATCATGTCCATTGAGCATTCAAACCCCCGTCATTTCCTGCAATTAGAACAAATATATTTAGGCATTCAGGCAACAGAAACATTTAATGAATTAAAGAAAAATGCAGAAAAGAAAGATATTGAAAGTTTTCTTAAAAAGTATTTTAAGCTTCTATGTGGAATTGGTCACACAAATCAAATCTAGATTTGATTTTTCTGATGAAGTTTTGATGTCCTCAGTGTCTTGGAGCCAAAAAGTGCCCAAACCTTCAAAGTAAGGTCTTTGGCTCATGTCATTAACAGATTTCCCGTTCTGAAGAAAGTTGTTGATGTCCAAAAACTCGACAATCAGTGGAAAAGTCATGCTTTGCTAGACTTCAAAGAGCATAAACTTGATGCAAATGAGTCTGCTATGCAATATTGGAAGGCCTGTATTCAGTCTAAAGACAGTCGCTGGAGATGCTATGTTTACAGAAATACAAAAAGTGTTTAACTTACTTTTTATACTGCCATTTTCAAATTCATCTGTCGAACGAATATTCAGTGAACTGAAGCATTGCAAAACCAATGACAGAAACAAATTGAAAACAGAAACAGTCGTTTCATTGATGGGTACAAGGGAAGGAATCCGAAATAGCGGTGGATGTGTTAAATTTGAACCTACCAAGGAAATGCTCACAAGAAATATATGGCAATAAGAAATTAGGCCTTATTATTATTATTTGGCTTTTAAAAAAACTATAAACTGTGTTTAATATAGCCAAATATATTGTGATTCATATATTTGGTCATCAAGTGATATATTGTGAAATAAATTTTAGTGTGTATATTATATATATATATATATTTATATATAAATAAATATTTGAACCTGAGTTATAGAGTAGGCTAAACACATCATGGTAATGCTAGCCTTCTAAGGTTTTAATTTCAAGACTATGTGTGCCTAGCACTTTGCTGACATTAAAAAATTGTGGTTAACACATTTAAAAACAGTTAGATCTAGTGTAATTTTTTCATAAAGCTTACAAGTTGAGTTAAAGGAAAAAAGTGGATTTTTTTAGAACAACACATAACAGTTCATGTGATTTATCATACAAATTTTATTAAACTGTACATCAGTAAACAACCTATTTTGGAGGTAGGATATCATGAAAGAGTGTTGTAAGTATTTTTGCTTAACCTTGCATGTTTGGTTTTGGTAGGCCTTTCCTAAAATAATACTTTGTAGGCCTATAGTATGTTCAAACCTAAAGCCTGTGCTTAGCTGGTTGACAGTGAGATTTTAGAAGTCATTTACATATTATATTCCTTTACTCCTTCTTTGAATCACAGCAGGATTGCATGATTAATGTCTGCTTTATCAGTTTACAAGTTTCTATTTAAAAACTTTGGCATGGATCCAAGCTCATTGAAAGTTAAATTTGTTTTTCTGAAACTAACTTTTTCATGCAAATTTGTCTCTGTAAAAAAGTAAAAAGTTAATTTTTTACAATATAAGTTATGATATTATGCTCTAAAATCAACCATAATTCAATGCAATAAAAAATCCTGCTCGTTTAAGCCATTTAAGAGTGTCCTAACCTAGAAAACCTGGAAAAGTCAGGGAATTTTATATGTTCAGTTTGGTAGACACCCTGCATTTACAAATATAGACTGTCATACGATGTCGATAACACACTTTAGTAGCCTAAATATACTTTTAAAGCAAGGTTGGGTAATTTGGGCTCAATAGGTGGTATTTTTTTCAGGTACTGGTGGGAATTTTCCAAAAGTGGATTGGCAACACTGCGCACGAGAGTAGTGGTGGGAATAACTGAATGAAAATAACTGGTTAGTTCGGTTATTTTAATTTAACCCGATTAGTCGGTTATTTTTGCTGCATCCAGTTAAATTAGTCTTTAGACTAATTTTTTCTACCGGCTAATTTTTTTTATAAGTTAACTGGTTGATGAAGACTTAGTCTATATTTGAATTAGTCGTTGATTCTGATCGGTTATTTTAAATTAGTCTTTAGATTAGTTTTTTATACCGACTAATTTTTCTATAAGTTAACGGATGTGAAGACTTACTCTACAGGGTGATTCAAAACTAAACGGCAATCTCTCGGTAGCTTATTCTATAGCTAAAAACAAGTAAAAAAGTTTCATATAACCATATGCCCGGAAACGCTTCGTTAGCGAGTTTACGCCTAGCGAAAGATTTCGCGCCCGATTTCAGAACCTTGGTGAAGTCAGGCCGTATAAAAATGGTAAAGGTAGTTACAAAGATACAAATACGATTGTTTTTTATGTTTTTATATCTGACACAAATTTATTAAAATTCGTCCCAGAGCTGTAAATGCAATACTTTCAGAGATATCTTACGTAAAACACAAGAATTGGTGCAAAGAAATAACACATTTTTGTGTTTTAACGTAAGATTACTTCCATAAATGTTAAATAAAGGTTCATTTTTTTCTTAAAACAGATTTGTTAGAACATTTAATTACTGAAAAGATTCATGTGAATTACTTAGGAAAAAAATTAATAATAGGTATTGAAATTTAGCTTTATTTAAAAAATAAAACAGACGCACAAAAATGCATATTCTTATCTGCATAAAATATTAACTAATGTTTAGGTTGTGAGTAACAGCTGATCATTTATTCTAGACTGAACATTAACATAAAATGTATTTATCCTTTATAAAACTGTAATAATCACCTATAATAGTTGCTCAAAGTGTCCTCCGTTGTTAGCAAATGCACGTTTTCAGCACGACGAATCCACTCTTATTACTAGCGCGATTTCATAACGTTTGGAGCATTCTTGATAGTTTCTGCCGCCTGCTGTAATGCGATTACGTAACTCCTCTATGGTGTTAATCCGTTTTGAATAAAACAATTGACTTCATCCAACCCCATATGAAAAAAGTCTGCTGGCGTGAGGTCAGGAGAACGTGGTGGCCATTTTACTGGTCCATTTCGACTAATCCATTGTCTACCGTATGTATCATTTAAATAGGTTTTTCACATCATTAGAAAAATGTGGAGGTGCTCCCGTCGTGCATAAACCATGCATTTATTCTGTTTTGAACAGGAATATCTTCCAAGAGGGTAGGCAGGTTTGTTCTTAAAAAATTTAAGTACGCTACTCCATTAAGGGGATATGGCACTGAAATCATGGGAAAAATTTTCCAAAAAAGTGATTTTTTTTATTAACGTTTTTTTATTGTTTATAATGTTAAAAACAGATAAACAAGTGTCCAAAAAATAAAAAAATATTTTTTTTGTTTTTAGGTGCGTTTTTTTGATTGTGGAACAGGCTCTTGAAAAAGCCAGTCAGACGACTTTTTTCAACAATATGATATAACTTAAGTTGTATTTGTTAGATTTTTATATGATTTCAACGTTAAATTGTAGGATATAATGTCCTCTAAATATTTTTAGGTAACTTGATAAGTATAGTCCAATAAATAATAAATATTCAAGCTAATTTCGAAAAAAATAATGTAAAAATTGATAACATTTTTTTATACTTTTTTTATATGTCTTTTTATGATCATATATGACTAATTCTACCTAAATATGTACATAACAACAGCATCAATCATATATAAAAAATTTCAACCATGTAGCCTCAAATAGTTTTTGAGTTATATCAGTTTGTTATAGCAAAGATTTTTAATAAATCGAATTCGCTTGAATCGACGTTACAAAGTAGCCTCAAACTGTAGAAATGTATTTGTCACTCCAATATTTTTTTATATGCATTGTAAATATAAACACTATTATGAAGGCCTATTTTTATACATATTATATTATTATAATTAAAAAACTAGGAAATTGTTAAATCCTAGTGCCTGGCCTTTATTGGTCAGCTGATGAAACAAATAACATGAAATATTCAGAGTATAAAAGAAAAGTTTGACAAGACCCAAATGCGAGAGGGAAAGAGAGAAGAAAAAAGGAAATTGAGGGACTCTACCTATGGAGCTGGGGAGTTTTAAATAATGCATGTTTAGCAATGTAAGTGCAGTATGCATGTTAGTATATGTACGTTAGGCCTAATTTACAATAATTTTCGTTGTGTCACAATTACATCTTTCCTTTGTTTTGTCCCGAGTAAGCGAAATAGACAGGAGGTCTCGGAAGCGCGCCCCTCCCCAAACTCGGAGCAAAAGCATAAAAAACCACATGCCACTAGTGGGAAAGAGAGACAAGACTTCAGAACGTGATTTATAATTAAAGAGGTGGCGAACATGTTTATACCAAATACATATTACTTTCAGCACCACGGTGCACCGCGTAACTTAAAAACTAAATAACAAAAGATAAATTCCAATATAGGCAATAACATAATAAATAGAAATAATAACATAATAAATAATAATAATATAATATATAGATTTGATATATAAATAACAATTTCAGGTACGGCATGTAGGAAAAATTATCTTTAACTGGTAAGTGTTTATGAAACTGAGGGGAGAGGGAAAGGTTGTATGAATTTCTAGGCCCACTATTTTTAAAAAGTAATTTGGTTTTCAGGTTTGTAGCCAAAAAATTAAAAAAACATATTTAAAGCCGCGATTTTCGAAGGAGGCGGGGGCTTTAGTTGCCTCCACGAATCCGAATTAAAAGATGGAAATCCTCCTTCAGTTCATGTAACTAAACTAAATACACACTAGTCTTAACTAACACTGGCCCTCGCTCCAGATCTAATATCTGGCAGCGCTCCCTGCACCCCTAAATCCTCGCAAGTTCAGTATATAAGAAAAAGTAAAAAAACATTTTGGATCCAACCTTGTTCCAGATGAAATGAATATGAGCACATACACTCCGGTTGGATGCCGGTACAGGAGCGCTGGCAGGGCGCGGGGCATTCAGTTTTGGTTTCAGTGGTTTCATTGGGCAGACTCGCCGCACCAGTCCCGCTGACGGCACTCACGGGGACCCTGCCTGAAAGGGGTGGGTCCGTTGAGGACCGAATCCGCCAGGGCCGAATAGTGAAATTTTCCGCCAAGACCGAAAAACGAAACATTCCGTCAGCTCCGAAAATAATCCGCCAAGGTCGAAAAATGGACTTTCCGTCAGCTCCGAATTCTAACGTAAACATTCCTATAACCTCGAATACTTATTCGTAGAGTCCGCCAGCTCCGAAATAAGATATTGTCCGTGAGATCCGAATATGTAATATTCCGTTAACACCGAATCCTATAGGGACGAAAGCAGTTGCAATCCAGTAAGGCCGATAAAACTCAATCGTCCGATAGGGCCGAAACTGAAGCATTCCGTCAGCGGCCGAATTATAGCAGTAGCAGTCCGTTAACTCCGAATAAATACGTAACACTCCGCCAACTCCGAATTGGGATTTTTCCGCCAAGTCCGAATCTGATTCTTTCCCGCGAACGTCGAATATTGGACTCGCCCCAAGCGGAGAGGTATGCGCGCAGTCGGTGAAATGGGAGGAGCTTAGTGGCGAGTCCGCCCAGGCCAGGGGGAATCACAGGGGGTCCCCCAATCACAGTGTTCCGGTTCACGAGCTCCTCATGCAGCGGCATAATGAGGTGATCGCAACCGGCGGAGAGAATGAGTGGTGATGGAGGGGCCCCTCCTAGTGGTGGGAATAATCGAATGAAAATAACTGGTTAGTTCGGTTATTTTATTTTAACCGATTAGTCGGTTATTTTTGCTGCATCCAGTTAAATTAGTCTATAGACTAATTTTTCTACCGACTAATTTTTCTATAAGTTAACTGGTTGTGAAGACTTAGTCTATATTTTGAATTAATCGTTGATTCTGATCGGTTATTTTAAATCAAGTCTTTAGATTAGTTTTTCTACCGACTAATTTTTCTATAAGTTAACTGATTGTGCAGACTTAGTCTGTACTTGAATTAGTCGTTGATTCTGATCGGTTATTTTAAATTAGTCTTTAAGATTAGTTTTTCTACCGACTAATTTTTCTATAAGTTAACTGGTTGTGAAGACTTAGTCTATATTTGAATTAATCGTTGATTCTGATCGGTTATTTTAAATTAGTCTTTAGATTAGTTTTTCTACCGACTAATTTTTCTATAAGTTAACTGATTGTGCAGACTTAGTCTGTACTTGAATTAGTCGTTGATTCTGATCGGTTATTTTAAATTAGTCTTTAGATTAGTTTTTCTACCGAATAATTTTCTGCAAGTTAACTGGTTGTGCAGACAGTCTATACTTGAATTGCTCGTTTATTATAATAAGTTATTTTTATTACTGAAATATCGTTCTTTAGCGATTAACTTTCGGTTAACTTTGGTGATTCGTAATTAAAATAAATTTCTAATTTTGAAATTTGAACGGTAATTATCTTGTAGTGTTATAGATGTTATATGATAATATAACATTTTAAAATGTTATGACTATAACGTATGCACAGAAAAAAGTAATAATACAATTACAGAATTTCGTGTTCAATTACGGTTCTGCCGGTGCGGGTTTGGTTGGAATTTTTTGGTTGTATATTCAGGTCCGAAACTCAGGCCCGGGTTTTCGTACAATTTCTTCCGGAGCCAAGTCACACGTTCTATATGAAGGGGCCGTTGTCTGGTTGGGGGGACACGACGGGGCCCGACCGAATATCTTTACCAGGGCTCGCCAAAGCTAAGTACGTCCCCCCGTGAGTAAATTGGCCGCGCCGCGCCGCGTACCTGTCTCAACAGGAATGGTTCATTCCTCCCACCACCCCATCCCTATGACTCTCCATACCTATCAAAGAATATAAATAATCAGTTGAGTTCGCAGACGGACACGGTAACGAATTTGTGGGTTGTGGCGTGCTTCTTGTTTATTGTCCAATTGACGGTGACGTTACTAACAATTAATTAATGAAACTTGGTGTAAAATTAATCAGTGTGGCTTTATTTTAGTACATTGTCACCCTCACCACTTTATTGAACTTATTATTTCAGTTGTGTTTAAATGTCTCTTGCTTAATTTATAGTGAATTTGTTTACGGTTAACATTATATTGTGATAAGTATTGTTAAATAGTGATATTGTGTTTGTGCGATTATTTAACCTATCCTTCGATTCATCATGCCTCCGAAAGTGAAAAGATCAACTATGTGGGAGTTTTATGAAAAAGAAAAGTAAGGTTACGGCAGAATGTAATATATGTAAAAAAATGCAAAAATTTCACGGGTCGACTAGTAATTTGATGGAACATGTTAAAAGAAAGCACCATCAGTTTTTTAACACTACAACAAATGGTAGACTCGATGGAATCTGATACATCGGTTCAGGAGCGAGCCACAAGTTCCACCTTGCCAACCAAACTTGCTGCATGTGTTACTTCAGCGACCATGAGTGGAGGCGCCAGTTACGTCTGGTGCTGGTGGACTACAATCTATGTCATCCGATGTCCCCACTGGCGCCGTCACCGATTTAATCAGGCACGTCAAGTATACTTCCAGCAACAGATCTGCAGCCATACAATTCTCGGCCAAGAAAAACGTACCAAACATCAATTGATAGCTCCATGAAGTTAAAAGAGCTCAGCCCAAACAAGATTAAGCAAATTGACAATTTGTTGG
This sequence comes from Homalodisca vitripennis, assembly GCF_021130785.1. Lineage (NCBI taxonomy): Eukaryota > Metazoa > Arthropoda > Insecta > Hemiptera > Cicadellidae > Homalodisca > Homalodisca vitripennis. Next base: position 8,229 of record NW_025785259.1, on the reverse strand, counting down.
TTGGAACTATAGCTGGAGGCTACTTGCCTTTAAAATAGTTGAAAATTCTAATTTTATTGAACTTATAAAAAGTATTAGAACCCCGATACACTTTGCCATCAAGGAAAACATTAAGTAATAAACTTGTTAGTGATAGGTACGAAGAGCTGAGAGGTTTGATTGCAAAAAGTCATTGAATGAAAGTGGAACATGTTGCGTTTAACTGGCAGATATGTGGGACATCTTCTTGCTGCTCAAAGGTATCTTTCATTAACCGCTCACTATGTTCATAATAATAAACTCCAATCAGCAGTGTTGTGTACAAAGAAGTGGCCGGTCCATCATGCTGCAGAAGCCATTGCTAACTGCATAAAAACTGTTTTGATTGATTGGGGAATAGATTCAAAAATCATTTGCAATTGTCACTGATAATGCCAATGTGATGGCTGATGTCGCCAAAAGGCTAGGTCTTCCAGCATTTAGCATGTTCTGCTCATAGTCTAAATTTAGCAGTTTATGATGTCTTTAACAATACTGAACTAAAGGATTTTGACGCATTGAGAGCAAAATGCCGAAAAATTGTGGGATACTTCAAAACCAGTACGGTTGCAACATCAAAGCTCTGCCAATGGCTAGACACAGCTCCAATAGACAAATCTCAAGCTGAAGCAGGAAATGCCAACGAGATGGAACTCGACATACACAATGATGCAACGCTTAGTAGCAGTCAAAGATTCTCTTATAATGGCGGTGTTCTTATGTTAAGTCGAAAACTTTGACTTCTGAAGATTGGAAGGTACTTGATGATTGTATTACCTTACTTGAACCTCTGTTTGATTTGACTGAGGAAATGTCAGGGAACAATATTGCACATCATCTTTTGTCATTCCATTAGTACGTGGGTGTCAAAAAACAATTAAAGAGGTAAATCCAAGCAGTGAAATAGGCACCAGAATAAAATCTATGCTTGTTGAAGCTATTTCAAAGCGGATGACACCTTACGAAAGTAACACTAATGGAATTTGTGCTAAAGCAACAATTCTTGACCCTCGCTTCAAGAAGTGTGCGTTTGGACTTTCAAGTAATGCTAGCAGTGCTGTAAATGAACTTATTATTGAAATTCAATACATTAAACACCAGACTGGAGAGGAACAGCTTAGTTGTGTGGACGAAGGTATCGTCGAACGACAAAACGTTCAGCAAAACAGATCTCACAGGCACCTATAAAAAAAAAAATATTTGGGATTTCTTCCTGGAAAAAAAGGTAAGTCCACATAAACTGTACATTAATAGGTTTACATTTACAGGTACAAATTCTAAAATTTGTAAATTTCAAGTGCTTTAGGGTTTCTAAAAACTATCATTATAAGATATATTTTAAAACTTGCAGATCATTAATTGTTGTAATATACGTATTTCAAATTAAATTAAGCTCATTAAAAACTATATTAAACAATATTCAAACAGATTATAAATACACACATTTCGTAAAAAATTATGTTTGTATCAATCATAAAACGTTTTCTGTTTATAATTTCACTGAATTACTTTTTTAACGTTCCTTTTTAAAATTTGTATGGATCTCATCTTTGTTTAAAAGGCAAATTTGTATTATAGTTCAATGATCAACTTTACAAATTACTGAAATAAAATTTATTTGTACTCAGGACGCAATGAAACTGTGGGAACAGAATCTGCGTTCAACAAAAGAGGATATGCGTCTTTACCTGTCAGCTCCCCTTGTAGAGATTACGTCCAATCCACTGACTCACTGGCAAAAATACGAGGAAACTATGAAAAGTTTGACACAAACGGCCAAAAAGTATCTTTGCGTACCAGCTACATCAGTGCCGTCAGAAAGAGTTTTTTCTAAAAGCGGGACAAGTGTGCACCGAAAAACGAAACAGATTAAAATCAAGTGTTATTGATAAAATGGTATTCTTAAACGCCAATGAAAAATTTTTAAAACATTAATTTTAAATAGTTTGTAACCATGTTTTTCATAACAGTGTAATATAATTTGTGTGTGTGTATTTTATATGTTTTAATTAGTCATTGTTGATGTAAGTACCAAATTTAAAAAAAACATTTTTCGTTTAAGCGTTTTCGTTCATGTAATGGTTCTATATAAAATATTATAAGATGTAAAACATAACGCACTGTGTTTTGTTACGTCCCAGGATAATTTCAATTGTCAATTTGTCTGTATATTTATTTTCTAATCTAACTATTGTTTCATCTTGGTCCTAAATAATTTTAATTTCAATAATGATACATTAATCTCTTTTATTATGTTTTATCATAAGTAATGAAACTCATAACTTACTTATTTTATTTATATTATATGATAACTTTGTTATTACATTAACTTGTACTTATATTATAGTAATATAACTTATAAATTCAGTTTTTAAGACCATAATATAGGAGTATAAGTTTGGTTTACAATTTTAAAGGCCACTTTTTATGGTTGCGTAGAAAATATCTATATAATACGTATGATGAAAATAATTTAGTCCTACTGATCTCTAATGCTATGAATATTAATTGCGTTGTAAAATCGAGGTTTAATTAAATAAATGTAATTGTGATGGATCCTGCCAAACGTTCAGCTTGAAAATGTAATACAAAGATATGTATGCTGTACCAACTACTGAAAGGTGTTTAAACTCGGAGTATAGGCTGAAAACACAGTGGTAAATTTTAATAGGTTTGGCAGGTACTGAACTAAATTAAATCCAGAATAATATGTAGCGAGAACGCAATGGGTACTGCTATTCCACTATTCAAATACACAGGCTATCTGTAGTTGGCACCCTTTTCTCTTCCGAGGTGTATGATCAATCCATGTAGGTGGTCCACGAGGAGCTCGTTTCTAACTCTGGCTGGCTAGTTTGGTAGACTCAAAAGACTGTGTGGTATTACCTAGACGCTTCGTTTTATTTTTTTGGGCTTGGTATTTTATACCATGAAGCTACTTATATTTTGTCATCAAAATTCAATAATATTATTTTAGTTACTGTAACCTTTTTTCATAAATCATTTGTGAAGAAAATTTTTTATTATCAGACTATTTACATTTTAATATCATACATATGTAATTAAAATCTTTATTTTTGGGTCTGTTATAAGTTTTAAGATGTGTTACTAGAGATGATAATGATCCGTTTGAAGAAGGGTCGGTAAATGGGTGGAGTAGCAAAATGTTCTTTCCTTAAATTTTCAAACATATTTTTACATTCTCATCACTAGTCTGTTTAGAATTTTTTCAGCAACTTCACTTCCTGTGATGCCTATGTGCCCAGGCACAAACTGCAACGTTATAACAGATTTTTAGATAAGTTAAATCACCGTATAAAAAATAAATTATTTTAATATCATAGACAAGACTAGAGATTAAAGGTTTTAGTTCTAAACTAAAAGAAATAATATGTCCTTATTGACAAAATCATAATTATTGTGCAACATTTAATTTCTATTTCAAAATGCGGACCATGATTATTTGACATAAAGGTTTTGTATCAGTTGTATATCTCTTTACTCACAGTGTATGTGTTATTCACATACACGGACAAGGTATACATATCGAATATATCTACGTTACCATATAGTATAAAATCAAAATTAAAAGATAAATATAAATACTTCGTTCCAGATTGAATGTGTACTCTAGCGTTATATGTTTTGTAGTAGCGCTAACGAATCTTTGTATGTATAACTAAACTGTTCAACTCAGACTGTTCCTATTAGTCATTCGTTATGTTATTTTCAGATTCAGCTATATGTTATTCTGTTTACAAGTTAGTTCTGAACTATTATAACAGTTTATTATTTGACTTTCCAGGGGCAATGCGTTCAGTAAAGCTAGTTCCATTGTTTAAACCGTATGTATACTTCGAGAGATTCCATACGGGCCCTGAGAAGCGCGACAGAGGAGTGGTGTGGTACGGAGTGGGAGAAGCCGTCAAAAGAGGGGAGGGGCTGACTGCCGCCGCGCCACAAAGCTTGCCACTGTCACTTGTCAGTGAGCTGGATCTGCGTGCTGCGTACGATTATTTAAACACATGTTAGACAAATTTTACATTGGCAGTATAGTTAACATACTTCCAATAGTAACAATTAAAATCCTCCAGTACTGTTACCATCCCTCATTACAACTGTCGTCAGTCCAGGCTTTAGGGGTTGCATGAGTCGTATGGATATAACTTTTCATCCATATAAATAATGGGTCTGTTCTCAGATCTGTACTGAGTAATTTTAAAGAAAAAAATTCCTCTTTTCTCTCGAATGTTAATTTTTTCTACCAATACTTTTCTGTCATTAGTCTAGTCTTCTTCCATCTAAAAATTCATTTTCTTTCAAATGCTTCGAAGAGAGAAAGAACCATCTTTAAAAATTAATTAAACTTTTCAGAACAGATAGCAGAGATTTTATTGTTGGTATTTCGCCATGAATTCTGTAAAAATTTATTTATAGTCCTCCTAAATAACACCTATATCGAAATTGTCTAGATCGGTTTTAGGTTTCGTACGATTTCGATTCTTTTTCGGAGTGCTGAATTCTGCATTGTCTTGAATTACTTTTTTCCTCTTAGAAACTATTTTTTTTATAGTTGTCAATGGCACGCCAGTTGCAGCTTTTACACGGATTGTTTATGTTTATTGCGGTGCCACTTTCTTTCTCATGTTTCATGTATTCATAAACGTTTGCTACGATTTCTCGAGGTTTGCTATGATATACTTTACCACTTCTAACTTTTTTCATGAAGTTTACACCCGCCATTTCAGAAATATCACACGGAAATCCTATAAACAGTAACGGCGGCAAAACAGTGCATCACAGAGGCAAGAAGAGTGTTGAACAAGGTCCGCCACCGCACAGCTCCCCGATACAGACTGAGGAAGCGTTACCCCCCACTCTCAAAATGACAAGTAGACCACTGCGCAATCGCCAGGCCAGGGCCCGTATGGGAATCTCCTCCATCAGTAGCACTACTATAATAAATCATTAGTTCAGAGAATTGATCCATTTCAATCTTATAGTGAGTGACATTAATTTTTCATATATGTTATTGATGCATGAACATTATTAAGAGTAATGTTTCAATTTTTAGTCTGTATTTCGTGTACTATGAGAGATGCTGATGTCTACCTCAATTCAATACTAGAGCATAACATCGATTCAGATTGTTCGAAGTGAAATTTTTTATAATCGATTAATTCCTTTGTTTGCCCAACAGATTTTGGCTTGTGGGAATGCAAACATTTTTCTCATGGATTTGATACCCTAGATTATGTATTAAGTTAGATTCCAAAATCAACTAAATCCAAAGAATTAAAAATGTGAGGAAGATTTTGTAACTTATCTTTCCTATAGGGACTCGTTATTATGTTCTCATGAGCTACATATGTTCTTGTCAATATAATTATAAATTTTTTTTTTTTTTGATTAATTGTTAAGTTATTTAGTGAAACACGAGTCCATATACTCTCGGAGGGATAGTATGACTTTATGGTTCTTTATTAAAGGGTGGGGGGGACAAATAACTTTTCACCACCACCTTTTTCCCATTATAATCCTCATAAATTTTTATTAAAAACCTAAACAGTATTGATTTTTTAATTGTTTTGGGTATCTAAATCCCATGTTTTTTAACCTTGTATTTTAATAGAACTTGATTGAGGGGGCTTTCATTTTCGGGAACTTGAAACCCGGTACACTTATTTTAGGTGTTCTTTTTAAGAATTTTCAATATTACATTATATACATTAGTCAAAGTACTGGGCTTTTTAATTATTGTGGGAGCGGTTGATCGTAATTACCTCTTCCACGTTTAGGTCTCGTTACCAAAAACAATTCACCCGCCAATCAGACTTGGGGGGGGTGCCCCCTAAACGGGGTGGGAGGGGAAGTGTATCTATACTAAACTTGAGGAGCCCTATATAAAGTTTTATTTATACTATTAAATTTTTTGAAAATTAATATTAGGGTGGGGGGGAGCAAAATTTAGGAAAAAACTTTCGTAAATTAAACGGCACTATTTGAACTTTTGATAGCGGTTTTACAACTGTTCAAAATCCCGTGTATTTCCATTTAAATTAAATATAAAAAAAATAAACAGAATACTCTTAAAACACCAGATTTAAAAATTCCTAATAGATTAGGGTCAGTTCCAAAAGATAGGTATATATTAGAATGAGTGATCAAATAAGATATTGTCGTATCTTTAAATAAGTTAAATATTTTGGCGTTTGAAAAGAAGCACTTCATCACATGCAGACCAACATATAAATCAAAGTAAGGTAACCACGAAGCTTCTCTGAGGAAATCACACTGCCAATAGTCACTTTGTGGAGGGAGGAGGATTTACCCACTTTGCGCTCACTGGGCATAAAGATTGGGCCCTTTGGTAATGATCCCAGGCCCATTCGGTGAATAGGATCAGATTATTGAAATTAAACATCTTATCAGGTTCATGAACCGGATCTTCGAGGTCACTCATTTAACCCCCCTCTGTGAATTCAAATCGTTTTCGAATCAAACCAACTCTTGACTCGAAATGTGGTCGGAATTTCAGATCAACTGACGAATATAGTGTATCGTTCGGTCTATGACTCGTTTTCAATTATCTATAAATTTCATTGGTTTGAACACATCTGTTTCTTTTTCATCTATTTGTTCAAATTGTTTGCAAATAAGGTTTCCTTTCATTCACTCGGTAACTTCGTTCAGCTCGATAGTCCAACACGATGCCCGGTATTAACACGCGTCCTGCGGGGGAAGGCTCGGTAACTCTGACACCTGACCAGATCGTTGGAGTGTACGAGGACCGAATGAGCCAGATCAGTTAGGTGATCCGATGCTCTCACCACTACTAATCACCGATAATCATAAGCTTACATTGTCTTATTTGTATACCCCCTATGATATCATAGCAAAGGACTGTACTGATTAAATTTTCTTTAACAATGAGTAAACTGCGATTCAGCATTCAGGTACGAAGAATTACTGCAATGCAGCTTCCAAAATAATAGCGTTTATTGTGAATTAATTGCCCAGATTTGATAAACGAGGCAGCGGGGTAGGCTGGGACTCTTGTCCCTCGCTGATGCAGCATCTCTGCATCAAGCTGAATGGCTGCTGGTATTAGTGGGCATCCAGCTTCACGGTGCGGCTATTGTTGCGGCATGGTCAGTGGGTAGTTAATGGTTCATGTAAGTGACAATGTTCTGGAAAAAGTTCGTCTTAAATTAGTCTAGGTCGGTGAGGTAGATGTAGTGGGAAGGACGTCACGCTGGTTTTTGTTGTCTTTGAGTTATCTAGGATGACATTCAGTTGCGGGGATTTTCCACGGGGACGGATTCTCTGGTTGCCCACTCTTGGAATGATGATCCATGGAGACTCAGCTGCTGTTGCCACACATGGCTCTCGCTTGACCTGTCTGATGTATTCATGCAGGGTTGGTAACCCTGCAGGCCGTAGGACGAGCCGAGTTCCCTGACGAAACACTATGGAGTATAATTTCAGGTTAACACAAGTTAAACCCTTTGTGTCGCCAACGGCCGAGTTAATCCGCCGTCCCATATCTGAGCGAGGAGTGACCAACGGCCGAGTAATCCGCCCGTTCCGCAATTTGATTTTTGTTTGTTATTAAAATGATATTTACCACTATTGATACTTAGATCGTAATATTCTGTATTTTCATTGTTCTTTCTCATTTAAAAAAATCTATAGCGCTTCGCATAACGTCGACACAGCCTGTTAATTTTTGTCAAGGAAAAGATTCCTCTTACATATGCTCGAAAGTGTAAAAGGGGGGGCAAGTACTACACATTTTACTTTTGGGATTATACCGACCACACCCAGGACATGAATCGTTTATTGTCATTTTGCTTTCTATGATAACTAGATTAGCTTAGAACAATATTTCTTCAATATAAAACAGAGAATATTTTCTTATCGCTAACTCCTCCCTTACTCAGGGACAAGGGTCAAAGTCGAGCGGTCTAGTAGATAGAACGTGATTGCAGAGTCTCGCCGCGCCCGTTATCGCGCCGTAATCGAGGATTCTCTTGAAAGATAAGATAACATGCGGACATCAATAACGATCACAATACCTGGAAATGCTATGTTGACTGACGGGAATGGTAGTTTCTAGTTACACAACTACACCGTTTTATAACGTTCAAAAGTTTCATTGAAAAAAGTTTTAAGCGTTGGGGTGGGGGCATATACAGGAATCTGACCCCA
>NW_025785258.1:0-23534 GCF_021130785.1 Homalodisca vitripennis | reverse complement strand
GGATTTTTAAAAAGTTGAAACAATTAGTTTTGGAGCCTTAGTAATACACCGTATGTATGAACGCAGGATCATATATCAATTTTACCACAAGAAGATCAAGGTGGATAATGAAAGCTTGCTGAATAAAGGATATCTCAAAGTAATAAAGATGATTTCTGTTTTGTTGATTCTATCCGATGCCGATATTGAAAAACCTGAAAAGAGACTGCGAAAGATCAAAATAAACAACTATGAAAAATTTTGTAAATGATCGAGATATTTTTCAGGGTTCTCGAGTTATTCCAATGTCCTTAAAAGGATATTACAATCATTTGAAAAACGATGTTACACAATTCCAAGTAATAAAGTATCCTAAAAATGTCTTATCAATGTCTATTACTTATGACCGAAAAACTCAACATTGTTCCGTTACAAAAGTTTTCTGAAAAATATGACTCGCCGAGTTTAGAAATCGTATTTATTGTATGTTTAAATCAAGGAAGACAAATTCATAATTATGTGTTGATAAACAGATTTAAATAGATTAGTGAGTTTCTCACGTTATCTAAAACACGAACAATAAAAAATTGACATATGTAGAAGATGTTTAAGCCCATTTCTACCAAAATCTGGAGATTTAGCAGATTCATTTGGAAATTTGTAAAAATCACGAAAGTATGCTCAAAAACCTATTATGCCATTTTTTCAGGGTCAAACACAACTAAATTTACTAATTATCAAAAGAAGTTTGGGCCATCCGTTACGTTTTATTTATATGGATTTTGAGAGCATTATTTAGAAAAAATTCCGACATGCAAGAAAACATATCCGCAAAGATCGACTTACAAACCAAGATTCAGAAGCATATTCCTATATGGTTTTATACTCTATCATTTTAGTGTCACAAAAAGGTGACAAAATCGCATGTACAAACCTATATGTTATCCGAGCCAAAAAAATGAAGACGATTTGCCTAATGTTCCTGCAAAAATTGTTTGGAAGGAACTCAATAAAATTTCAAAATACATAGCTACAAAAATATAAATTCTAAGAACAAAAATACCTATATGAAAATTGACCTGAAGAAGAAGAAATTTCATACCTCAAAATGCAAAAACCGTTTGTCATATTTGCGCAAATGGTCTTTGCTTATGATCGTTGAGGTCAATTCAGTTATGGTTTTTACTCCTGATAGTTGGAAAGATTAAGAGTCTATAATAAAGTAAGATCGATCATTCGTTCATTTAACAGGTTAAATTTCGGAGGCGCAGCTCATTTCATGGTTGTAATCTGAATTTGAAATTTCCACAAAAATTATTTCTCCAGTTTTCTGTCACTAATATGAGTAACTACGATACTCATTTGTACATAAAAAGGAATTCGGCTAAACAATATGGAAAATGTTGATTTGATTCGCAAACCACCGCACATATGTAATACGATATTATAAATTATTCTGTAAATTCTGGATATGGATATGAATTCGAAAGGTAATAAAAACCTAGAAAATACATTAAGTTGTTCGTTTCGTAGATTAAGCGTTCAGATTTATGGCGCCCTCATCTATAGAAAAGTTAGCTAAAAATTCTAAAGACAGAAAGATTTTAAACATTTAAAAATCATTTTATAGCAGCCGATGACCCCCCCCCCCCCACCCTCACCCCCCACATATCCCAAGAATATTGAATGAAATTCTAAAAAAGACAAGCCAAATGACTGACTAACACGAGGTATTTTTAAAATTTTTCTAATCTGGAAAGAGGCAATATTTCCCTATGAATTTATCGATTAGTATTGATAAAACTTGATTACACAGAAGAGCTAAAAATTCAAGATTTCTATTCAACTGTTTTTACACAGATGAAGAGCATATTCTGGAGAGAAGATTTTTCAACATTATTTAGCTGTTTGGGAATTTAATTAAAAAAAATTATAAGGATAAAAATTCTTTGGGTATATTACTCAGGATCTCTATAACATCCAAGATGTTTCTAGTTTGCTTTGACTGACTATTTTTGAAAAACTTCAGAAACATTTGCTTTAAATTTGCCTATAACACTTGATCCAAGCACATTATTTAACAGACTCCAAGCCTCGCATGGGACGCTATGTTAGAAAAATTAAACAAAAATTGAGCTTCAGCTAATTAACGATTATAACATGTATTTGATGATTGAAAAAGGTATTCGCGGGAGGCATTTCTCAACTGTTATTAAATTGACTAATGTTTAAAGCATAATAACAAATATGTTTTGAAAGATTTTCGATAAGACAAAGCCCGAAAAACTATTTTACTTATATGTCGATGCACAAACAACCTTTCATGGTTATTGGTTCTTATGCAAAAATTTACCTACTATGGTGATTATTAAAGTTGGAATGAATCAATAAAACATATACAACATAAGAAGAGTGGCAAGGAAACAATTTTTAGAAACGTCACTGGGCGACGAAAGATTTATGGCTCTTATTATAATTTCTCGGAAGTTGATCTAGGATATCCAACCCAAATTTACCAATGAACATCACAAGGATTTACCTCTTGCTCCCGAACATTATAAAAACAAAACTTTTGCAACAAACTTTTACTGGATTCTAAAACTGGAATACGCCGTTGTTTCATTTCAAAGAAAATTATTGAAATTCTATCTGGAGACACAGGTATGATTTTGAAACATTCGTGGAATAGAGTTTATAGGCATTTCGATCAGGAAGCCCTTTTATGAAAAAAGTTACATTGATTTTTAACACAGAACATGAGAAACCAAAGCTACAAAGTGACTTTTGAGAAAGATTTTTACAAGCTGATGAACAACTTCAGTTTTTTGAGGAATAAATTCTATGGAAAATGTGCGAAAGATAGATTTGTGATATCAAACATAGGTAAAATGAAGAATTGTTCAATGAAAACAGGCCAAGGGAAAACAAACTTCAACATCGCTTTAAATTATCTTTTTGACTGACAACTGCTTTAGCGTCAGTCACATGTATAAAAACCAAAAGGGTTAAATTTAACAAGAAATCCCGATCTACATAGGGATTTTCAGTTCTTGACCTGTATCAAAATTGCTAATGTAACGAGTTTTAATTACGTGATAAATTTAAAGAAGTTTGCATCCAGAATTTTGAATCTTATGGTTACCATGGATTAACAGACAGAGTTATTTTCCTAGAAAATTGAAAACGAGATCCTTTTTAAAATTATTTTAAAGAAACATATAGATTGGACCTTTGGATACAAGAGTGTGGGGGTGGGCATATTTTAAAATAAAACCAAAAGGATCACGAATGTTTCACTACTAAAAAATAAAGGAAAGGTAATAGGGAAATTTATAAGATGAGGTTAAATAGCTGAAGTTCTTAGAATGAATTTGGTCTGGATTGAGATCAGAAAAAATGTTACTCCGTACAATTATTCTAGACAAAAATCCAGTACTATAGATGCAACAGGGAATTAAGAGAAGCGTTGTAAATAAAACAATAAATATCGAAAATCTTTTGAAAGAAAGTGTTTTGTTCGAAAGATAGAAAGAAGAATTTAGAGAGATTGACAGTAATCAAAAGCTTACACCAAACATCGAGTCTTTGTACACAAGTTTACCCATAAAACAAGCCTTGGCAGCCTGAACTCGCTAAAGATGAATAAAGCAGAAATTGATCCTAGAAAAATAAAGCATCGATTACGCTAGTTACACTTCATGGACTATTAAAAAATGAAGCACGAAATCCTGAACTTATACGTTTAGACGAATTAAATAATTACTTGGAAACTTTGAAAATTCGAGACAAATAACCGGAATGTGTTTTTACGAATATTGAGAATATGAGAGAAGTCAAAGCTATTAGATTTTTATGTATATAAATGGAGGCTCAAAGGAGGAAGCTGTATAAAGTGTCAAGAATTTAAAGAATTTGGTCGAAGTTATTTCTCAAGAGATAATGAACTTAGAAGAAAAGATGGATTTATACTGATTATTGTAAGAGATTTGTAATAAGAAATATAGGAAAAGGAATTATAACGGATAAGAATAGAAAAATTAACTCTAGAGGAGACACAAAGAAATGTGTACTTTTGGTAAAAGGAAGTTAAGAATGTCTTCTGAAATTTAACAAGTGGAGATTCATAGTAGAGAAGTAAAAAAAACAAAGCATATTGTAAAGATTTGTACTATAAAGCTGAATTCAAACAAGAAAGTCGAAAAAAATAGAGATCTCATTGCGACATGTGGTACGAATCTAATTTCCAATTTGGATTTTACTCTAGTTATGCTAAAGACATTTTACAGACACACTAATCATCATAAATTGTCGAGAGTTTAATAAAATTTAGTATCGATTTTCATTCCTTTTTCCAATCTTAAATATATTGATATGTTTTACACTCATTATTTAATAAATTTCCTCCTCAGGAGTCTTGCTATAGTTTTTAGAAACGATTTTTTGAATTCTTTTAATATTTTTTTATCTAACTTGGAATATATAATCGATTTCAATTCGGCTTTTTCATCTCACTGGATATTTTTTGATCCATAAAGTCAACATTTGGGGAATAAAAAGTGTACATAAATTTCAGATTTCTTTGTGTATAAATGTTCTGGTATGGGATTTTCAAAACTAGGTTCAACGAAGATTTACAAATGTAACTTCAATTACATCAATTACGGTCTACAATTTTGGCGTCTTTATTTCTTCTTAAATATACCTGATGTCTTGGGGCTTTTTCAATATAGTTTCTTGAACAAAACCCTAAAGATAAATCTCCACCAATAATTGCTGAAAAACATTATTCTTACTGGTGATTTTATTTGAATTTTATTAGACAGATAATTTTTTTGCATTTCAAACTTGTTTTCGTCAAAGTTTAAAGATTTATCTGATTGTTTGAATGTTTTTCAGATATTTTTTAAGGGAATTTTTTATTTGATCGAAAGTATAATTATCCTTTGTTTAAACCATAATATTTTGTTATGTTCTTCTCACTAAATCCTATACAATAAGGAGAACTTTCACTAATATTTATTACAAAATTGTCAGAATTAAAAAACCGCTTAAAACCGATGAAAATAATTTGATTCTTCCTCTAAATGAATAGGATTTTCCAAGTTTTAAAAATAATTGAGAGCTTTCTGAAGTCAACTTGAACAGCTTCATTTTCGCTATTTAAATGGAGAAAATTTTTAAAGCAAAAAGATCAGATAAAACTTCAAACGTTTGAAGAAAATAAGAAAGATCAACCAATCAGATTGTTAATTGTTGGTTCAAGTGGATGTGGAAAAACAACTTTATTATTGAATTTTTATCTACAATAGGTTGATTCCTTATTCCAATTTGTATGTTTTTAGTAAATCTTTAGAACAAGACGCATACAAAAAATTACAACAAAGATTCAAAAAATATTGAGAAGAACTTAAGCAAAAGAAATATCACATTTTTATAATGCTTCTGAGGACATAGTTCCGTTAAGCGAATGTAAAACCCAATTCGTTAATCGTTTTTGATGATTGTATTTTGGAAAATCAGACGTTATTAAGGAATATTTCGTAATGTCTCGTCACAAAAACATATCTTGTATCTATCTTTCCCAATGCTTTTCAAAAGTTGATAAACAAGTTATTAGAAAATAATTTGAATATGTTGTGTGTTTTTAAGCAAGACGATCACTATTCGAGAAAGATTTACAACAATTATGTGGGATCTGATATGAGTTTTAACCACTTTAATGAATTGTGTGATAAAATTTGGAAAGAAGACTATGGATTTTTAACTATTAATCTAACTTTGAAGCCTAAAAATGGTAAATATTTGAATAAATTTTCTAATATAAATGCTGCTCAATGGTATGACAAATTCTACTTGATAAAATATTTGTTACAATTATTTTTACATTATCTTTACTTTTTATTTACATTATGAAAATAACAGAAAAAAACGGTAAATCTGTTCACGTTCCACGTTCACGTTTTACGTTCTACGTTCACGTTTTAAGTTCTAAGTTCACGTTTTACGTTTCGTGTTCACGTTTTTTACGTTCCACGTTCACGTTTTACGTTTCGTGTTCACGTTTTTACGTTCCACGTTCACGTTTTACGTTTCGTGTTCACGTTTTTACGTTTCACGTTCATGTTTTATTACGTTCGTGTTTCACGTTCGTGTTTCACGTTCATGTTTTACGTTTCGTGTTCACGTTTTTACGTTCCACGTTCACGTTTCAAAATTTTTCTAATTAAATGGTGAACGTAACTTCTGAAGAAGCGAAAAAACTTGATCAAATCGAAAAGAAATTAATAAAAGAATTTAAAGAACAGATTCGAATTGATGAAAAAGAACAAGAATTTATTCAAAAAATCAATCAACCTGTAACTTCTGCAAATAAAAAAAACGTTGAGGGCAAAATTGAAAATGTTTTTAAGTGATAATCAAAATTTGATGAATTTGGTTCCAGTTGTACGACAATTTGCCGATATTTCAATTCCAGAATCTGAAGAGTTTGAATTGCCAAAATTACCATCTTCAACACCATTTAGACCTCGAATCATTGAAGACTCTACCATAGTTGAACCAAATAAGTCCTGGAACAACGGATATAATAATTGGTGAAATTGGTAAAAAATTTCTTTCCTAGAGCAAAGGATGATAAATTTGGTTTGTATTGGGACAGAAAAAAGAAAAGTTTTATGATTGGAAATTTGCCCGTGAATTTTGAGCATAATGATATCATTATTAATGAAAAAACATATGAAGGAACTCAAGGTTTATGGAGATTATTAACAGACTATGACGCTCCAAAAGATAATTTATATTCTGAAGAAGATTTGAAAAAGTATACAGAAATTTTATGGGAATTTCTGACTCAATTTACAAAAATAATGATCCATCTACTAAGAAGCCTAAGTCAAGTAGAGGTAAAAAATATATTAACTTAATTAAACCAATTTGGGAAAAAAGAATCGAAGGATCAGGTGTGAGGAAAATACAGTGATAATAAGATTGAATACAGATATATCGACGATTTGACAAAACTCGATGGAATTATTAATTATATTTATGCTCAAGAGAAGGCTGGAAATAACAATTTTTTTGAATGAAAAGAAAGCAATTAAAGATTTTATTTCGAACAAACTTGACGAAATGATTGAAAAACCTGATTGGAAGTTAAATATTTTAAAACGAATTTTGCCGGCAATAAGTTCATCTATGATTGAGGGTAGTGGACTTTTGAATGATTTTATCAACAATTTACCTTTTGAATTACACGTAACCAACTTATCAGTATCTGGGGCCTGGCACAAAACTCGAAAAAAGACTAAAAAGAGGAGATCCTGGTATAAATAAATTAGATCAAGCTGCTATGGAACACGATATTTTTTATGCAAAACATAGAGACACAAATTCCAGACATATAGCAGATAAAGTTTTGCAAGATAAAGCAATGGATAGATTTTTATCAAAAGATGCTAGTTTAGGTGAAAGATTTGTTGCGCTTCCAACAGCTGGAGCAATGTTTTTGAAGAGAAAACTAGGAATGGGAAATCGAAGAGAACTTGAAATTTTAACTATATAAATGGAGGTGAATGTAAATTTCAGCAAAAATCAGAAAGAAAAAATAAAATCCGCTTTTAAGAAGAAAATACCCGTTAGTATTCAATTTAAAATAGATCAACTAAAAAATGGCGAAGATAAGATATTTTTTAACAAATAGACAATACAATAAACTCGAAAAACATAAGAAAAACAATAAAGGAACCAGAATTAGAATTTTCTTATAATCAGTTGAAAGAACTTAAAAAATGGGTGGACTTTTGAAAGATTTATTAGATCTCGGAGAAAATATTCCAGTTGTTAAAAATGTTGTTCCTTATGTTCGTAAAGCTGCTCCAATCGTTTAAAAAGGATGTGATTCCTATTGTTCGAAACATTTTTAAATTGGTTAGATAAAGAGTTGGAAGATGTTACAGGATCTGGATTAGATGAAAAAACTTTGAATTACGTGAAATCAAACATTAAAAAAAATTTGAAATCAAACCTTTAACATTCGGGGAATTGGAAGAAATCTGCAAAAATATTAAACATTTTAGAGGAATCTTCATGAGAGATACATTACCTGAAAAAGTTAAGAAATTTGAATGTGGAATTGTGAATTTAGACTCGATTATGGGAAGTGGAACGCATTGGATTTGTTATTATAAAAATGATAAGAATGCATGTTATTTTGATTCGTATGGAAGAATTGAGGACAAACCACCTATAGAATTGATTAAATATTTGAAAAAATCAAGCGTCTACTACAATGATTCTCAGATTCAAGACTATAAAGATCCCCCAATTTGTGGTCATTTATGTGTTTTTGTGTTGAATGAACTGAGTGATGGTAAAGATTTTAAAGGAGTTGTTAACAAATTATTACTTAATAAATATGGATTCACAAAATAATTTTTGACGTATTTGGAACACAAATTATTCAAAATGTAGATAATAGTTTGAATTTTGATAGTTTGAGAAATGAGTTTGATAACAAGTTAGAAAATTTATTACAAAACACTTCCAGATTCAGATATGTTTGCTGTCGAGATTGAAGATTTTAAAGC
This sequence comes from Homalodisca vitripennis, assembly GCF_021130785.1. Classification (NCBI taxonomy): domain Eukaryota; kingdom Metazoa; phylum Arthropoda; class Insecta; order Hemiptera; family Cicadellidae; genus Homalodisca; species Homalodisca vitripennis. The sequence continues at coordinate 14,970 of NW_025785258.1, read as the reverse complement.
AGAATATGATAACAAACTTGCAAATTTCATGAGTTCAAATGAAGTTGCTGATAAAATAAAAACATTGAAAAAAGAATTTGAAGATGGTGCAAAAAAAATATTTACCAATTTAAATGTCTCATATCGAAAAAGCTGATTAAAATTACTGAAGCGATCAAAAGTTGAAAAGAATTATGTTTAGTTTGGCTAATAAAAAAAAGAATTGTCGGTGTTCGAGACCTGGTAATTGACAAACATGATGTTGTTGTTAAAGAACAAATTTTTAAAACCTCTAAAATTATCAGAAAACATCGATATTGTTGATTTACATGAATCCGAATGTTAAAAATGCCTTAGATTTTAAAGTAAAAAAGGGAATTAGCAGTGTTAGTAAAGGAATTAATACCATTTGATGTTGTTGTAATGATTCAATTAGGAAGATCCTATTAAAATGTTTAATGAACTAAAACAAAATTATGAGAATCATAAACAGCATGTGATAAAGATTTTACAACAGAAGTCTATGAAAAACTTGATGAAAGAAGTAAAAGATCAGTAGACGATGTTGGTGAAATTAATGAAAAAACTTACTAGATTTAAAGAGTCTTTTGATAAGTTTAGTTTAGATGCTACGAAAACTTTTGAGAATAATTTGGTCATAAATTTGTTGAATACAATGATTCTTATGCTGTCAAATTTCAAAAATTAGAAGAAAAAAATTAATAAGTTCGAGGAAGATCTTACTGAAAAATAGGTATTCTCGTTGGGTTTTTATGCATGATAAAATTTCCTTATATAAATGGCGCTCATATACTGTGTGAGATGGTAAAGAAAAAACTGCCAACAAATGATATAAAATACTACGCTCAAACATCAATGGAGTTATAGAGAATATCTGGAAAATGTTGCTGAATGTAACGCTAAAATAAAAAAGAGCCAATTTATAAAAACTTGAAATTTTTTCCTAATAAATAGAGAATGGCGGGACATTACAGTGCTTTCGATCTTTTCATAATGCAAACACGAAAGAGATTTGAAAAAAGAACATTGGGATGATATTTCTCAAAAATATGAATTATCCGAAGATATGATGAGATTTATACGTAAGACAAATTGAATTGGTATAACATTGCTAAATATCAAAATCTGTCCCCATAGTTTCATTCAAGAAAATATACATTATCAATTAAAAGATCATATGTCTGTTCTTTGTCTCTATCAACATCACTTGAGTATAAAGTTTTTGGATGAAAATAAAGATACAGTTGATTGGAATAATATTATAGATAGTGGTTACTATCCTGTGCAAATTTTATTGAAATATGTGACCGAGATCGCAAAATTTAAGGAAGAGAATCCCGAATATGACGAAGTAGATCATTAAAAATGACTAAAATTTATATCTTTTCTTATAAACAACGTACATTAGAATCGATGAAAAAATGATATCTTTCTTATACATGATGTTTAAATTTTCTCTTATTAAATGGCGGACTACAGAAAATATGCTAGTGATATTGAAAGGGCGGAGTTTAAAAATTTCTATCCAATTAGTAAACAACATTTGAATGAAACCAAATAAAAGAACTGAGTTTTAATATTGATTTTGGAGATAACTTTTGCTCGTCTAACTTCCAGTTTTATATTTCTGGAACTTTAACAAAACAAGATGGTCAAGCATATCTTGGAACTGATAATGTTAGATTTAATCGATAATTTTATACCGTTTTTATTTTCTAAGATTGAAGTAAGAAAACACAATATAAATTGATAGAAGAAGTTCGAAAACTGTGGCCAATTAAGCACAATTAAAGGAACTATTTCGTATTCAAAAAGTGATGTTATTTCTCAAACTTCTAATGGCTTTGAATCAGATTTTAAAATTTGGTGTTTTTGAAGCAGCTGGAAATTTATCTCATTTTGGATTAGAATTTTTTGAAAATGTTACTATTCCGATCTATAAAGGAGGATTTTATCTAAGTTTTATAAGAGCAGAAGACAATGATGTGATTCTGAAGACTGCAACTGGAAATGTTATGCCTGTTGATGGAAAAATAACAATTACAGATTTTTTTATTAGAGTTCCAATGATTGATTATAAAAACCACGAGTAAAATTAGGTTGATTGATGAAATTACAAAAAGTCAAAACATTATGTTTAATTTTCTAGATTGGCAATGTATTGAACAAAAAGGTATTTCCGGAACAACTTATTCGTTTCGATATTACAAATATTTATAGAAATATCTTCAAATCCCAAGTTCGTTATCATAGGTTTTCAAACAGATAGACAGAATAATCAAGAAAAAAAATCCTTCAAAGTTTGATAGTTTGGATGTAAAAAATATCAGAGTAAAAATTGATAACGGTTCTTATTATCCAGGAGAATTACAAAATTTTAAACATTTTCAGGAGGTCTTTTTTCAGAATCATGTATCAGATGTTTATCAAGATTTTAAGAAAGTTTACTGTAATTAATAAGGAAAATTGTATTACAATCCTAAAGAATTTTTATAGCGAATAGGACCTATTTATGTCATTGATTACAACAAAGAGTATGACAAAATATTTCTGGTTCAAAGAACGATATAATTATTATCAATATGGATTTTCTAAAAGCTGTTACAAACGCGATTTGTTATGTTGGTTGTGGTTTCTGAGAAATTTTTTGAGCCTATGATGGTGATTTAAGAAACGATATTAGAGAAATTCAGTAGTTAATGATGTTTCATATTGTTCTCTTTTCATTCCTTCTAAAACTTTAAAAATATACTCTTTCGCTGATGAAAAATCTCGATTTCTTCCGTAATAATCTTTGTAATCATAGACAAAATATCCTAAATAGTTGGAATAAGAAAAAAATAAAATCATTTCTTTTTATCTCTGGTAGTTGAAATATAAATACATAAACATTTGCGCTGAAAAATTTATATCTCGGCAGAGTTAGTTCCATAATCTCCATTTATAACAAAAAATCTATTTTGTTTAATGGAAGAGTATAATGCCAACTGTTACATAGTGTTATAATAGAGGAGAAATTATTGATAAAAGATATTTAGTTTGTAGAGATTGTAATTTAATTTTGTACGAAAGACCTAAACCTAAGAAATTTCGAAATAAAAAACTAACACATTTGAATAACCTGCTTACAAAATTGCAATATGGAGGTAAAAAACAAACAAAATTTGTTACAGAATTTAGAAAACCAGAATAAAAATTTTTACTTATCTCTTAGAACCATTGAAAAAATTATTTTCCTTTTCAAAGAATACATTAGGTTTGTAGGTATCGATACACATGTTTATTATGAGAAGAATTTTACCTATAATCTTTCACTATTTGGATATTGAATTTGATTACGATTTTAAAGCCTGAAATCTTTGATGATTTTATAGTACATTTGGAGAAATTAAATGAAGAACCTCGTCAAAAGAATGTGGTTTTACTCACATTCTTCGAGTGATTGTTAGCAAATTCCATCATTTCCGTTTTATAAGTTTTAATTTATAGTTTATTCGTAGCAGACATTTCAAATAGATTGATTTGACAGCTCAAGAAAGTAGAAGCAAACAGCTATAGATTCGGTTTAATTTTTCATTCGTGAGTTACAGATTCGTTTATTGTGTCATTTAAAAACAGGAATTTCTAGATTGATTTTTCTGACTGTCCCAAAAGTGCGCTAGAACCGCCATATTCATATCTACTTATATATATATATATATATATATATATATATATATATATATATATATATATATATAGACACACACACACACACACACAAATATACACGGTCTGAAAAAGCCTACTTAAATTAAAAAAAAACTGTCTACTTACCCCCTTAGAATCTTCTTCCGGTCTAACGTATTCTTAGACTCCCAATAGTGATTTCATTTTGCCCCGATCAAGAAAGAGTACGCAAACTAAATCTCTAAATTAGTCATAAGGTATCTGCTTCTGGTTCAAGGCATTTATAGTGCCATAGCTTTTTTATTGTTGCCCAAATCAACGAAATATATACATGCATAGGTCTAAAAAGTCTCCTTTGGCGATAAAGCATCTACTTCCGCCCATATACGTATACTTTCGGTACATGGTATTTCAGGGCCTTAGTAGCGTTTGCCTCTTTGCCCCGGTCAATATATTATATACATAAGTTGTTTGTGTGTGTGTATAATTAGTTAATAAGACATACTCAATTGTGGCACCGTAAATACATTAGACTAGAAGTGAATTTAAACAGACAATTTATGACCGAAGTAGGCTTCTCGGTTGTAAGTAAGTAAATTTACATTTACTTCATCGGGAACAAGTAGGTAAACTCAACTATGGCACTGGAAGTATATTAGACCGGAAGTAGATCACAAGATCTGGAAATATGCTATTTTTTATGATTACCCTAGGGTTTTGGAGACCTATTTAGTGTATATTTTCTTGATTGGACCAACAAGGCAAATTCAGCTGTTGCATCTGAAATATAATTTAATTTGAAGCAGAAATACTCCTTTACGCCCAAAATTTGATTAAAAGAGTTAGTTAGTCCGTCAACCTCTGATCGTCTAAACCGTGAAGACTGAATAATGTGTACCTACTTACGTTTGTAAAATATCATAGAGGACCATCCAGTGCTTTGACTGAGTATACTAGGGACTTTTATTTTTAATAATTGCGTGTGAAGCTGCGGATAACAGGTTGTATTATTATAGATTATTTGTATTTTACTTATAGTTTCACAAATCATATTTAAAGGTTAATTTATAAAACGTCTTCAAAACGCATTAGATTCTTTTTAATGACAGGTTTAATGAAAAAAAAATAAAAATACATTAGGAATAAAAGTAAACAGGAAATATGAAACTATATGTAGTTTTGTAATTATTGCTTGATTAAAATTCGCAATAAAAATATTTATCACGTATTTATTACTTTGAGGCATTTTAAAACGTAATATATTTATATTACTATATTACTATATAAATATTTAATATGAAATATATAAACTTGCTGTATTTTAAAGCGAAGATCATAGACAAAAGCATTGGTTTCAATAGTTGAAGCACTAAAAAGTTTCTTCAATCCTGTCTCGAGTCAGACAAGACGACTACGGCCAAAACTTCATTGAGTAAAGTGTAGTAGAAAATAATCCAAACTTGCCAATTTCTGAGATTGTCTTTGTAGTAGTTAACTTAAAATAAAGAAAGTTTGTCCGCAACCACTAATAATTTAATTTTGTCTCGGTCAAGACGTTCGGTTGAAATGACTAAAAATATAATAAACATATTCAGTCTTGAAACTTTTTTATATATTATTTTAACCACAAAAGTCTACATATGTTTCATTTGGGGTGTAACTTTATTAGCCATTGTTGCTTTAATTTATTAAGTTAATACTGTCTGTTGATTTTGGATATAAGAGGAGAGAAGAGGGAACAGCTTTCTGAACATCTTTGATACCAGGTAAGCTGTTTATGAGGAAACTTTAAGAGAAGTGATTACCAGGACATAGCAGTAAGTGGCTTATATCCAGTGTAGTAACATTTAACCGATTTGCTTACTCGATATAGGGAGCTGCAGGATCTGAAGAAAACAATTTTCCAATTTCATATTTCGACATAAAAAACAATTCCATGACTTATAATTTCCATCTGATTGTGCCAGGAGATATTTATAAAACCTTTTATAATAAAATTTAAAACATTTTACAGAAATCTTCCTTATATCAATTTATTCAAATAATATAACGAATTAAGGAATCCAGTGTTTGCATAATAAACTCATCCATATCGTTCTATATCACGTACAGTACACTTAATCGGTACAGATGCAATATCGATGTAAACAATCCCAGTTATAAAGGCTGGAACTGGCCGAATGTTCGAACAGGACTGGCAATAACAGATGACGACGCACAATAGAAGTAACTACAATGGCCCGATAGATAACGTCAGATGATGTCAATCGTTTGTCAGTTTTCGACCCATCAAGTCATAATACCTCTGTTTGATTGCCAAGTCAAACGTCATCAAACATCCGGATTTTGTTCCCTTGTCCAATAAATACTAGTTTCCAGTACAATTCCCTGCAAAACCTGTTGCTTAAGTTTCAATACTCATGTTTTGTATGTGGTTATAAAAGAGATTTTGTTCACATATATTCTTCGTGTTTAATGAGCTATAGTCTATATTTTCCTGACGTTAATAATACTGTTATAAATTGTAGTATACATAAATTTAGAGCAGTAACCATTTGATGACTGGTAGATCCTCTATTTTTCACGCTGAATTCGCCGATTATCATAGTTTTTCCCGCTATTGAAGCACTTATTCAAGTTAAATGGATATGACAACAAGATTGCTTCAATACGTAATTAGAATTGCTAGTAAATTTAAGAAAATATAGGGACAAAATGATACCCGCATATTATTGACACCTAATCCCTCAATATGCACTAATATATATTAGTGCATATTGAGGGATTAACAATATAAATTATGATTAACTTAAACATTAAAAAGAAACTATAAAATATGGACCCAGTGAAGGCCAATACAATGTTAGAAGCAATGAAAAGAATTTTTAAACCTAAGAAGTGTAAGATGTAATTAAAGCTCTTATTTTTCACAGTTTACAGGGCGCGCCAAATATGGGTACAAAAGATCCCGTTTTAAATTTGTAAAACCTAAACAGACTGAAGTCGATAAGATTCTGGGAGACCTTGGGAAAGGTGTAGAGGAAGATGAAAAGTGAACTACGTTTTTATGTCTGTTATTTAAAAAACAAAAAATATTAAGTATTAAAAACTTAAGAGGTCAAGGTCAGAGAAGGATATAATTGTTTTAAACACAAATTTTTAATTCAAATTGCGAGGGAGTAGCAAGCACCTATAAAAAACTCTCGTAAAATCATTATTTCAGAAAATACTATCCAACATTTTCAGTTTCAAGTACAGGTAAACAAGTTTGAATAGTGTTACACGTGAGTTTGGCGGGTATTAGCTTATCATTGTAGAGTTTAAGAACAGTGTTAATTCTTTATGTTACTTTATCTCCCAAGACATGTTTAATACCGTGTTTAGATAATTCTGTATATTATAATAATTCAGTAAGTTTTACACAATTCTCTGGTCTAATTTATAAGGGTCCTACTCTCAGCCAGATTTAAAAAGCATCTCAGGAATCAGATTCTGTCGCTGTGGTGGACAACACAGACTTAAGGACCGTGTGCAACAGGAAAGCCATTCCCAGACTCGCTTTATATTGTCCAGTGTTCCGGCCTGATTAGGACAACCCTTTGGAGGGAGCCTGAAATATTGACCCGGCTCGTTCTTTATATAGAGATCTGGAATTAGGGACAAAACCTCTCAGATACCATAAGGTTTACCGTTTATATCAACTTGTAGTGATATGTTTCCGCATAATAATAAATTATTTTATTACAATTATATTTTTACAAATATTTATCGAATGTATGGCTTCAAATCGAAATATTTTACTTAAGTTTCGATACTCATCACTTTTTTATTCATACATTTTACGGTTTGAAAAGAATAGTGTTTGTTTTATACTATGGTGATAGTAGACCAATAATATCATAAACGACTATTTTAAAAATTATATACCCTGAATTCATGATAGTCATTAGAGGAGACCCCATTTTCAACATCCCAACCATGTAACCATAAACGTTATAGGCATCAAAGTCTATGAGGTTTGAGTATTATTACCTATATAGAAGAAAATCTAAGCACTTACGTCATAGTACAAATTGTGCAAGAGAAATTATATAGCATATCGTTAGGTTACGTTTAAAAACCATGATAGGTATTTTCCGTAGTTCAATATTTAAAATTTTAAGCCCAATGGAATATAATTATAGCCAGAGAACAATAGTGTATTTATTGCAGCAATCATATTTTATGGCATTTTTAAATTATTTAATCTCTTATTAAGTTTTAACAGCTTATAACTTTAAACACCATAAACATGGCAAATCCGTAGAGGATTATAAGTTATCAAGTTTATAAAATTATGCCTTTGACAATACATACATGGTTTTAAAATTTTGTATTTTAATTATTTCAGTAAAGTTGTACAATGTTGGAGGATTTTTGATTTCACCACTGTCGACATGGTGATGTTAATGCAATCTTCAATACTCCAATTCCCAATATTTTTCAGTCTAGAGCGTTGCAGTTAACATTTCCAGGACGTATTCCAAACCTTCAAAAGTATTGGAATATATCGCGCAGTATTCAATTTATATAACATAACGACAGGCAAGTTTCTAAGATCCTATAAGATAAGTCCTTTCAATAATATTAACTTATATTATTTTATTAACATTACACTACTCTAAAACCAGTTTGTAAACACTACTTTACGTTGTGAATTAAATTTTTGAAGGCTAAGAAAATTTAAACAATCACAAAATCAGAATTCTAGACGAGTCCTTTGGCGATGAGCTGACAATTAAGGTACTTCACACCAGTCTTTTCTACTTGAAATATTTAAAGTATTATTTTTAAACATGATTATTGTTTTTAAATTCTTAAAACTGGCCTCAACAACTTATTAGCTCAGCAAATTGTTGCACCCAAATTTACAATGGTCTTAACAGTGTACTGTTACACTGAGTACTGGATTATCACACTGGCACTGTGCATATAGAGGTTTTGAGTCGGTCGTCACCCCCAGTGTGCTTATGTATGTTGTTACATCTGTAATTGCATTCACTGCAAACCTACTTCCACAATTAATATAGAGTGCAACTGGTGTAGATGAGTAATACTTTTAATATAATAAAATGTTCTGTTATATTCTGTTTTTAAAATTATTTATGATTTGGCATAAAACACTATTATAGAGTAATTTTCCGTGTTCACAAATTCTTAATATTTCTTAATATAAATTTTTACGAGAAACACATAAGGTCATTTTTTGGTATACAACTGGTGTTTATCGATTAATAAATACAATTTATATTTTAAAATACAACATAAATCTAATGGATAAATCCAGAGGGCTGGAAAATATATCTTGTCTAACTGAGTTTATATAAATAATATATATATATAAGTTGTACAAAGCAAGTTTTCCCGAGGTACAAAGCTACGCGTATTGAGCAGATGGCCCGGCGAAGCGATGATACGGCAAACGATTAACGGCAAAAGCTTCAAAGCAAGTTAAAGGCTGTCTGCAAAAAATAAAAAAGATTTTAATGAAATGAGGAAAAGATTTTAGACATACTAGTTTGTTGTGGTGGTGACGTTGTGTTTACTGTAGAAAAATATTTTACTGTTATTCATTATGTTAGGTCTTAATGATTTAATTCTTGGCGCTGAAAAAGTAGGACTGATGAGAAAATTTTTATCAAGGAGTTACGAGGGAGAATTTGGTTACTGTGGGCCAACGAGAGAGACTCCTAGTTGCAGGATAACCAGGATTGTGAACGAGCTAGGATATCAACGAGGACTGTAGATGGTTGGTCCATAAGTCTTGTAAACCTAACCTAGTACTTTCAACTAGGAGTCACAAGCATCTTATTACGGAGCAGCGAAACTTCAGTTGCCCTGTGAGTCTGGAGGATTGCCAAGGAATGGTTTCTTGGTTTTTATCATTCTTTAGCCTTAGTCACCTTTTATTTTTTCCACCTTTGACCACTTTTGGCCGAGGGTATTCTTACACATATTGAACAAGTATTATTATACAATTTCAAATTAAACGAATAGTGTACCTAGGTTCCCAAAAATGTATAGTATTTTAAAACATATATAATATATTATTATAAACAAGATATAAAGGTAAATTTGCTATGGGATTTCATATTCTATTTCTTACGCCCGTACTATGTGAACAATTGTTATAGTTAATCTCCTTTGAAGTTTGGATAAATATTCATCAATTCCAGAATTATATTTATCAGAAACAGTCGTGTGCGCTGTGTAATTATAAAACATAAAATTTATAGCGTAATACAACTTGAAGGTGCTGGTGGGAATTCAGGTTTGATCAGGATCACAACGTGTAATGCCCAGGTGATAGGTGACACATTGAGCGCCGCCTGTCTCTGTATGAGCAAGTCTATAATTGGAAATATACGATCCTTTGAGAGGCTTTCGCGTCTAACATTCTATATTCAGAGTGTTGACATGTCCACTCGAGCTCATTCTCATTGTTTAATATTCGTATTCACTTATGCGATAAGGATGATTATACTAAAAACAGTAATATATATATATATATATATTATATATATATATGTATATAATATATATATATATTATATATATATATATATTTATATATATATATACAGGGTGGACCATTAAAGTCTTAGGACGACTTTATAACTTTTAAACGACAAGAGGATATCGCAACCAAATTTGGTTTACCGTTATTGGAAATTGTAAGCTACTTTTCTGTGTACATGGTGGTCATATTTCACCTTTGGGGGACGGCCCGTCGGGGGTTATAACAAAATCTTTAATGACAGCCTATGTTGAGTTGTACATCATTTTAAATGTCTACTTGAACTGAAAACAATGCCGCAAACCGGACTTCAAAAGGTTGATCCAGTCGGAAGAAATCGCTGTTCAAAGTTTAAAAATGTTTAACACCATTATTACATAAGAAATAAACTCATACTGTAGCTGTTAGAAGTTAAGGGGAATACTTTAGTGAACTCATTTAAAAGTAGTTGTTCAAAAGTTCAAAAGCCGTCTGACAATGTGCTACGTGTAATCAGAAAAACCTGCTGCATTAAGAAGTACAATTGAAAAGTGAAAGCAGTGCCTCTAGGTCAGGGTTTCCCATCCGCTGGACTTCCCCATAATGGCTGTTATCTGTCTATCAGTTCACTTTAATAGTTCCACTCTAGCTGCAGTCTTTTGCAGCCATATCCTGTTACTGTAAGTTTATAAGTTTTTAAGAGATGTCGCTTAGTGAGCGTGAAAAGAATTACACTCTTAATGATGCGTGCGCGGCTGGGGTGATTAATCTAAGACCGTTTGCAGAAGTAACATAATTTATTCAATGCTACTTTTCCTGATAGAGCTCCTATTTCTAAATCCACAGCAACAGTACACAGTTGCTCGCTTTTTAGATACTATACTGGTAGTGTCAAGGATCGGAGCCAGATCTGGACGAACCAAGTACTGTGACAGACGAAGACGGCTCATTAGACATTCTTCAGTCTTTAATTGAAAATCCAAACGAATCAGTTAGATCAGCAGCACAATCTCATGGAATAGGTCGCGAATCAGTTCGCAAATTATTAAAGTGAAGTCTGGTTTCAAAGCATACCGTGTTACCCTGTTGCAGGAAACTAAAGCGAAGATGATTTTGATCGCCGGATGGAATTCAGTGAAGTTATGAATAAAATTGACCAAAAACGAAATACTTTTAGACGGTATTGTATTCTCGAGATGAGTCGAATTTTATGTTGAATTGGCCATGTAAAACAGGCATAACTGCCGGTATTCGGATAATGTTAACCCACACTGGATGAGTGAGTGTCACACACAACATCCCCAAAAATTAAAACGTATGGGCAGGTATCGTACATAATTCAATTATAGGACCATTTTTCATCGATGGAAATTTAAATGCCAAACAAGTATCATGATACGCTCCAAAATGAGATTGTTCCTGCTTTACAAGCTACTCTGGGCGCTGACTTCCAAACATGGTTTTTTTTTCCAACAAAACGGAAACACCGCCACACCAATGGCGTGAAGGTAAGGCAAATACTTAGATGCAGTATTCCAACCCGGTGGATTGGAAGACGTGGTGCGATTGAGTGGCCGGCTCGTTCCCACTCTGACCTAACTCCGCTTGAATACTTCCTATGGGACTACATAAAAGGACAAAAGTGTATCGAACTCAGCTACAGTTCTGAACGAACTCAGACCATAGGATTATCACATGAAGCTCAAGCTATTCCACGAGAATACATACAAAATGCAGTAGCCGGCTTTATATAACCGGTTAGCACATTGCCAACGACCGATGGTGAACATTTTGAACACTCTACCTTTAAAAGACTCAGTAAGTAATCATTCCCCTTAACTTCTAACAGCTGCAGTATTAGTTATTTCTTATGTAATAATGGTGTTAAACATTTTTTAATCTTTGAACAGCGATTTCTTCCGACTGGATCAACCTTTTGAAGTCATGTTTGCGGCATTGTTTTCAGTTCAAGTAGACATTTAAAATGATATACAACACAAAACATAGGCTGTCATTAAAGATTTTGTTATAAACCCCCGACGGGGCCGTCCCCCAAAGGTGAAATCATGTACACAGAAAAGTATCTTACAATCTCCAGTAACGGTATACCAAATTTTGGTTGCGATATCTCTTGTCGTTTTAAAAGTTATAAAGTCGTCCTAAGACTTTTTATATATATATGGTCACCCTGTGTGTATAATATATATATATATAAATTAGTTAAATATATATATGAACTCATATATTACATACATAGTTATATATGTATATGACATATAACATATATATATATTATATATATATTTTATATATATATATATATACATATAAAACACAGAATTTACAGATTAATACTGAAAATCTTAGCGTATCTAATAACTAAAGGAGTAATGTTGTTGTATAGTTTTCGAATTTTAAAATATTTCACACTTCATAATCTGTACCTTATTTTAAATAAATATTGTACAACATATTACACGCAGAACTTAAGAAGTTATTTTACAGCTCCAGAAACTATCACTTTGTTTTATTTCTGATCCACCACATCATTCATAAAGCAGTAATAGTGATGTCAAAATCAGTTACCACATACAAGATTACATCTTGAATGTAGAAGGCCAGCGAAGTAATACATACGAGTTTTAAACATTATTATAATTACTGTAAAAACATTCTAAATATTAATTTGGGAAAATTTCAGTTGTAATACAATTAACTTCCACTCATCTCTTATGTTAAGGTTAGATTATTTTTAAACGAGAAAGATACTGGAAATGGTTGTGATAAAAAACTATCCATACAAAGATTTGTATTATATAGTTAGAGCAAGTCTCAGTAAAATGTACTTTGGAGAAGGTACCAACCTTGTTGGTAAGCACACCGAGGGTGAACGACCGGCTCAAAACCTCCCTATGCACAGTGCCTCAAAAGATACCAGTTGTAATAATCTCTGTAGTGTTTACTCAGCCCCTCACTGTAACACCTGTCTCATCCACCATCAGGACACAAACTTGTAATTTATACGCATTTAATTACATTATTAAGCTTGTTGTGGTGAAGTATTTTCAGATTATTCAAAACACTATTCATGTAAGAAATGGTATGTTGAAAGCTGGCTAGGATCATCTTCCGTATTTATAAATTTCTATAGTTACAGCTTATCCGCCCCCCCCCGTATTGAGGGGCAAACAAAAAAATCAGAAAGGCTATGTCAATATTTAATTATCTATATTATTTTTTAATTCTGTTTTATAGATATATATATATTTTTCAATTAAAACAATGTTTTTTACATGGACAACCAGTGTTTATTGGATTACTTAATTATAACAATATAATCAACAAAAAACAATTATAATTATGTCTTACTTTTTTTATGAATTTTATGACAACACCTCCTGAATGAGTGGAGATGAAATAAAACAAAAATAAATGTTTGTTACATTCAATTGTAATTAATAAAATGATAATAAAAAATGACATCATATTTATATTAAATACATACAATACGCATTTTTTATATATAACAAGTAAACACATTTCATAATTCACTTTTGTGCCATCTTTGGTAATCTCTCAATATCACTGACCAATTATACTATCTACTTCTGAAGTATGCAAATTGTCTTGTTCCATGATGTAGCGGAAGAGCGAAAAACTCATTCGACAACTATAAAAGTTTTAACACTAAACATTGGAGAACACGATTACATAGAATGTAAGCATAAAATTGATGTGACGAAAATTGGAGCATATGGAAAATGTAAACAATAACAAAAAAAAACTATTTTTTAGTTGTTGGTTCCAGTGTGCAATTATAAACGCATCTAAACAGAATAATTGCCCATAATTTATTATTTCAAAGAGGGCAACAAAACTGCGATCTAGCGGAAAAAAACAACAACAACAATTTACTTGTGATCGTTTGTGTCTCAGTAGAAAAGAGCACGAGTGCCGCTCAGGCAAGATTATTCAGTTTCCCGCTCAGCCCGCAAACGAGTGACGCTCGGGAATTGTTTGATTAGCTCGTATATTCTCATATGCTCATAGGTTTCTTATAATTGAAAATTAGGTATAATTCAAAACGGGAGATATATATTAAAAAACTAATTGGAATAGTAATCGTTGACAGAGAAAAATCTGAGTCTCTGATCTAACATACTTATTTCAATATATTAACTAGGGTTGGATATGTCAATCTGAAATATGAAGTTTATGATGTTGAAAAGCTCTCCAAAGGATCACCACGTGAGAGATACACACACCACTCCACACACACACACATCACACACACACACCAACACACACACACACACCACCACACACACACACACACACACTCACACACACACACACACACACGTAATGTTGATTCTATTGTACAAACGGTGAAAGCAACCGGTAGGATAAACAAAAATTAATGACCACTTATTTTACAGGGGAAATTGGATCTAAGGAGCCCTCTGTAACAACTTAACATGGGAATCCAAAATGCTTAAAGGTGACTGAAGAACAATGGCCTGGGAAGGTGGGCATTTTGGACGGGACAGGATCGCTTAGCGGTCCCCTTTCAAGTTTCCACACATGACTCCTTAAGAGAACAACCAGGATAGACAAACCACCTTTGTGTGGAGATCGTTACCACACGATAGAAGAAGGAAAAGACTGGTAAGAGACCTCTGTCATCCATAATGGGGATTATAATAATATGTATTATATTTATTAGGGTAGTAAATCACTGGTAAATTGTGTCACCCTATGTGTCC